>NW_028318083.1:10015000-10260000 GCF_062004578.1 Staurois parvus | reverse complement strand
GGGTGAGCAAAACCTTAGACAGAGGGGTGGCGGTGGATGTGGTATACTTGGATTCTGCAAAAGCACAGTTCCCCACACATGGCTTATGTGTAAGGTATAATCTACAGGCTTGGAAAAATCTGTATGTACAGTAAATGGATAGAAAACTGGCTAAAAGATCGTATTCAAAGAGTAGTGGTTAATGATTCATACTCTGCATGGTCTAGGTTTGTCAGTGGTGTACCCCAAGGTTCAATGTTGGGACCCTTACTTTTTAATATATTTATAAACGATATAGGGTCTGGGATTACAAATACCATTTCAGTCTTTGCAGATGACACCAAGCTGTGCAGTGGAATATTGTCCTTACAGGATGTCTTCAACTTACAAGCCGACCTCAATGCACTGTTTAACTGGGCAACTATGTGACAAATGAGGTTTAATGTTGATAAATGTAAGGTTATGCACTTGGGGGCTAAGAATATGTATGCATCATACGTACTAGGGGGAGTACAACTGTCGGAATCAATAGTGGAGAAGGATCTGGGAGTTCTGATAGATCACAAGCTTAATAATGGCATGCAATGCCAAGCTGCAGTTTCTAAAGCGAGCAAAATCCTCTCTTGTATTAAAAGAGGTATAGATTCCAAAGAGAGAGATATCATATTACCCTGGTACAAATCATTAGTAAGACCTCATCTGGAATATGCAGTTCAGTTTTGGGCACGAGTTCACAAAAAGAACATTGGGGAACTGGAGAAAGTACAGAGAAAGGCAACCAAACTGATAAGAGGCATGGAAGAGCTCAGCTATGAGGAAAGATTAGAGGAACTGAATTTATTCTCTCTTGAGAAGAGGAGATTAAGGGGGATAGATCAACACGTATAAATACATCAGTGGTTCATATAGAGAACTCGGTGTAGAGCTATTCACCCTGAGGTCATCGCAGAGGACAAGGGGGCACTCTTTACATCTGGAGGAAAAGAAATGTAATCTCCAAACACGGGAAGGTTTCTTCACAGTGAGAGCTGTGAAATTGACTCCCTCAAGAGTTGGTTCTGGCCAGCTCAGTGGATTGCTTTAAAAAAGGCCTGGATTATTTCGTAGATACACAGAATATAACTGCATATTAACATTTACAGGTAAAGTTGATCCAGGGAATATCCAATTGCCTCTCGGGGGGATCAGGATGGAATTGTTGTTTCCTGCGGGAGCAAATTGTGTCATGCTTTGCTGGTTTTTTGCCTTCCTCTGGATCAGCTGTGGGTATAGGATTATAACTTTTTTTTAAAAAATTTTAATGGTTGAACTGGATAGACTTTTGTCTTTTTTTCAGCCAGACTAACTATGTAACTATATATTGCCAAAAGTATTGGGATTCCTGCCTTTACATTCACATGAATTTTAATGGCAACCCAGTCTTAGTCCATAGGGTTCACTAGTTGACCCACTCTTTGCAGTTATAACAGCTTCAACTCTTTTGGGAAGGCTGACCACAAAGTTTAGGAGTTTGTCTATGGCAGGCATGTCCAAAGTCCGGCCCGCGGGCCATTTACGGCCCGGGGGTCGGTTTAATATGGCCCTCCAACAGCCCTCCCTGCTCTGTGTAATGTGGCCCTCCCACGGCCCTCCCTTCTATGGCAGACAGTCTTCTGCTTGAGAGCAGAGGGCAGTGCGCATGCCTGACTGCGGCGCGTTTTCCCTGGTCTGTGTAAATGCGGCTGTCGCACGGCCCTCCCTTCTGTGGCAGACAGTCTTCTGCTTGAGAGCAGTGCGCATGCGTGACTGCGCCGCGCTGGGAGCGACAGAGGCCGGGCTTCCAGCGTGAAGTGTGTTTCTCTTCCCCTCCCGGCTGCCGAGCAGAGACTTCAGCTCCAGCTACCTTTTTCACCCTTCACATTAGTGCAGGTAAGTTTTTTTTTAATTTATTTTCAATACATTGTGAAAACTCAGCTGTCAGTTGATCTTAATGTTATGAAATGAAAAGTATGTCGTTTGCAATTAACGTGGCATAAAATAATTTATTTGCATTTAATTGTAATGGTTCAAAGAATGTTCGGAAAAATGTTCGGCCCTCCACCATGTTCACTTCATCCAATCTGGCCCTCTTTGAAAAAAGTTTGGACTCCCCTGGTCTATGGGAATGTTTGACCATTCTTCCAGAAGCGCATTTGTGAGGTCAGATACTGATGTCGAACGAGAAGTCCTGGCTTACAGTCTCCACTCTAATTCATCCCAAAGGTGTTCTATCGGGTGGAGGTCAAGTTCCTATACCCCGGACTTGCTCATCCATGTCTTTATGGACCTTGCATTGTGTACTGATGTACAGTCATGTTGGAACAGGAAGGGGCCATCCCCAAACTGTTCCCACAAAGTTGTAATGTCTTGGTATGTTGATGCCTTAAGAGTTCCCTTCACTGGAACTAAGGGGCCAAGCCCAACCCCTGAAAAAAAACCCCACACCATAATCCCCCCACCAGCAAACTTTACACTTGGCAATGCAGTAAGGCAAGTACCGTTCTCCTGGCAACCGCCAAACCCAGACACGTCCATTGGAGTGCCAGACAGAGAATTGCTATAATACAACTAAGAGTTGACCGTGGAATATTTAGTAGCAAGGAAATGTTTCACGGATGGACTCAGTAGCAACCTATCATGGAACCACGCTTGAATTCACTGAGCTCCTGAGAGCGACCCATTCTTTCACAAATGTTTGTAGAAGCAGTCTGCATGCCTAGGTGCTTGATTTTATACACCTGTGGCCATGGAGGTGATTGGAACACCTAAATCCAATAATTTGGAGGGGTGTCCCAATACTTTTGGCAATATAGCATATATTATCTTCATTATCCATAACACAGTCATATGCTTTTCAGCATGCAGAAACATCCACATATACAGTACAGTGGGTGGTTTTTGTGTGTATGTGGGGGTGGGTGCAGGGTGGCTTGGTTATTGTGGGGAAGGGGTGGTCTCGGTAAAGGCACTTCAGGTGCTGGAGTAGGCCAGAGCCTGTTCTGGGGTTGGGATACTGCAAACTGCCCTCTTTTTGGAGGCTTACTTGGCCGGTGTTTGAGTATATGCCCTTGTTCCCCTGGGTGCGTGCACTCCTCCGGCGCCCAGGGGTTGCTATTGTGCTCCCTTTTGCTTGATGGCATGCTGCGGTTTACTGGGCATGCAGGTGGCTGCATGTGCCTGTGCTGTGACCGGCACGAGAGCCCAATTCTTGGGCCTCGTTTTTGCCATCTGCGCATGTACGGGTGCATGCGCAGTTCCCGTGTGAGCTGGCCATCTTGGAATCTCCCAGATTTAGTCTGGGTGATTGGTTGTGCCACCTGCATCCCGTTAGTGGACCTATTTAGTGTGAGGCCCCCCTCCCTTTGTTTCCTACTTTTCCTCTCTGTGCTGACTGATTAATATTTGTGACTGGAACATACTCTGCATGAGCACACAGATGTGATTTTGGGATCCAGATTTTATTCAAAAGTTAGAGCTGAGCTTTCTCCTATTGATTATATTTTTTGGATTTATATGTTTGTAGGACATTAAAGTGGTTATTGAAGAGTTTCCATTGTAGACTTTGGATGGTCCCCCTCTTTTTCTTTGTAACTGAAAATACAGTGTATACCCCTGCATGACAGGATATTTCAGACAGTTTATTACCAATAATTTTTATTGAAAGGTTTTTAAAGTACAAAAAAACATCAAAGACAAATGTCATTATATATCGCAGATATAAGACTGAATATTGGTATCTGCATGAAGTGCATTATATAAGCATTAGGACAAGCATGACAAATGTTGTATAACAAATACAATTGCACTCACCCAACCATGTTACACGGAGGAGTGAGAAAGGACAAAATAAAGTAAAAAAAGAAATAAAAAAGAATAAGGGAAAAGAAAAAGGAAGAGGTTATAGAAGGAGAAGAAAGAGAAGAGTAAGAAGAAGAAAAAGAAAAGGGTCACCTTGGGAAAGATCAGGGTACAGAGATATATTGAATCCAGGGATCACACGTTTTGTCAAATTTAGAATTATTGTTGTGTAGACTGCAGGTAAGCTTGTCATTGATCTTGATCCAGTTCAGTTTATTCTTAACATAGTCAAGTGGAATAAGAGAACTCTGCCAATGTCTAGCTATATTAATTCTTGCTGCTAACAGTATATAGGTAAGCAGTTTAAGGGAGTTCTTTGGTACCATAGTGGGATATTTATGGAAGAGGGCTGGTTTGTGGTGGACTGTTTAGTATACCCAAGTCACATCTTAGAATGTATTATTTTTTGTATCTCCTACATCGTAGATTTATGTCGTGATGGGATGGCACATGTTCAAGTGTCCTTTTTGAAAATGTTTTTGGAGAATAGGGACTCGGATTAGCTATGGCTGTTATCTTATGGGCAGTCTGTGGATGCTATCTCAGGTATTGAATTGTTGTCAACCTTTTTTGAATGGTATATGTGTGGAAGGACTATTATTAATTATTAAAGATTTTTTTTTTTTAGGTGGGGGGACTGTGGACTGTGGTACCTGGCTTCACTTGGTGCCTCGTCCTTGTTCTGCCCCTTACTCCCCTGTCCAACCCTTCCTTCCCCTTTTCTCCCATTTTTTATACCCTCCCCCTTGGGTGTGTCAGATCAATCCTTTAGAATTATTCAGTGGGATGTTAGTTAGCTATTTATTGAATTTAGATCCTTATATTAATCTGTATTAATGTTATTTTCTAGAATTTTGATGTATAGATTGGCTCCTGAAGAAGTGGACTTTCTCCAAGAAACGCATTGGGCCAGCTTCTGATACATCACCTTGTAAAGTTGATGTATCTTATGAGTAAAATATGTATTTTATTGTACTTAACTGTTGTAACAATTTTTAGAGAAATTAATGTTGTAATAAGATCAATTTTTTTGTATATGGATATAATAAAATTTAATTTTACTGTATAATGCTGTGCCTCAAAAGTCCCACTCTATTGGTTCTATTTTTTATTATATGTTATATTCAGGGATGTGGCAACATTTTCCCCCCTTTTTTTCATTCTTACTGGATACAGTACAGTGGGGTTGATTTACTAAAACTGGAGCGTGCAAAATCCGGCGCAGCTCTGCATGGTAGCCATCATCTTGTTCAATAAAGCTTTGATGGAAAATCTTGGAAGCCGGTTTCTATGCAGAGCTGCACCAGATTTTGCACTCTCCAGTTTTAGTAAATCAACCCCATTATACCTATGAAATCAAAGCACAATTTCTGGTTTATTTAATAAATTACCTGTGTTGGTGAACTGGGCTGAAAGTCAAATAAACAGTAGCGCAAATTATATCCCGTTTGCACATATTAACTACACTGCTATAGCATCTGCTGTTCTCCCAGGAGTTCTGAAAGTGGGGAATGAAGAGTTAACATTGCCACTTTGTTTACAGGTTACATACTCTGACCGTTTGTCTGTTGAAATTAATAGGGTGATTATTTGGTTTCGAAGAGAAAAAAATGCAAAGGAACAATGCCTCTACTTTCTGATTCTGTACAAACAAGGCATAATACATGCATATATATTTTTTGTTCTGACAGTCTAGAATGACCACTGAGAGTCATAAAGGGTAAGCCTGCTCACATGGTTGACAGTCTTTGTATGGGAGGAAAAAAAAAACTTGATTGTCTATAACTGAATATACAAATGGAAATGTAATTTACTTGTGAGCCACAAATTAAGTTCCCTGCCACTTAATCACATCCTCATAAGTATGTGCATTGATAAAAGATAATTAATATAAAGAAATGCTGCGCCATTATAATAAATATAAATAATTAATTATTTAAATCCAGTGGTGATTTATTTGAATATAAAATTAATACAAAATCAATAATTATAAACAGGTAATGATGTATGTGTGCATAAAATATAGATGTGTTAGAATAAAAAAAATATAAAAAGTGAAAAATAAAATATAAAAACAGAGATAAAAATATATATATATAAATCTGTAATGTCCAATAATTGATTTTATATACAACCCTTTATAGGTGGTTGTATATACATTGGTTCACTTCTACTTCTTCTGTATTCACTACTCACCAAAGTATCCCCTATAGTGGGGGTCTTTTTTGTTATACTCCAAGGCCTATTCCCTATTATGTCCTGTATTCTCTTATCTAACGTGAGAATGTGCAATGTTTATTTAACACAGATTCTAATTGACTCCAATGAGTTCCTGTTATGATCCACCAGGTGGTGCCTCAGGCTGCCAACTGACAGACCTACTCAGAGCGTGGGGTCTAAGCCCAGGCTGTGCTTTCACCAGGGCCCCTGATGGTGGGGATGGACTTGAAACAGTGCCGGGCCAGGTCACGACCTCCGAGCAGGCCCACCAGTGGCTGAGGAGACCTCCGGGGACAGGTACCGGGAGAGCCAGATGTGAAGAGGATGGCGGCCCCAGCAGGGTAGTAATGGATCGTGGGCCCGTGAGGGTAAGCGGGGTACAGAATCGGTGGGCGAAGAATAGTCGGGTCACACGCAGGGTCAGCAGGGCAAGTCAGTCCGTAGAATGGTCAGGGCAATCTGGGTCAAACGCAGGAGCAGGCAGAGTAGTCAGGACAATCCGGGTCAATCACAGGAGCAGGCAGAATAGTCAGGGCAATCCGGGTCAATCACAGGGGCAGGCAGCGTAGTCAGGGTCAATCAGGGTCACTAGACAGGTGCAGGAACTCAGGATCACAGAAAGACCTTGCGGAAATCTGTGACAGTGCAGGGCATCTTTAAATAGTGCGCCCTGCACTGTCATTGGCCGGCTAGGACGCGCCCCCGGCTGTCATTGGACGCCTGAGGCGCGCCCGCGGCTCCTACTGCGCATGCGCGGCGTCCTGTCAGCCGCGGCTCGCCGGGACCTAGTGCCTGTGTCCCGGCGCGATCTGCCGCCAATGCGCATGCGCGGGGGACGGCGCCGCGATCCGGGATCATGGAGCCGCGATCCCTGACACTGCTCCCCCCCCAATGGGCACCCTCCGGGAGCCCCACTGATCTCTCCACCGCGGGTGACTACGTCAAAATTCCCGGATGAGCCTGGGTGCGTGAATGTTCTGGGCGGGCTCCCATGAGTTCTCCTCAGGGCCATAACCCTTCCATTTTATCAGGAACTGTGTCTGGCCCCCCCTCTTTCGGCAACTGAGGATAGTCTCCACTTCATATTCCTCCTGGTCACCTATGGTGACTGCCTCGAGCGGTCCGGATTCACAGTCCGGGAAGGGATCTGGTCTGGATGGCTTTAGGAGAGACACATGGAACACAGGATGTATCTTGAAGGTCCGCGGAAGCTCGAGTTCATAGGCCACCTCGTTGATTACTCGTCTTACCGGAAATGGGCCAATGTACTTGGGTCCCAGCTTCCTTGAAGGGCACAGCATCTTCAAGTTGGTCGTTGCCAGCCAAACCTGATCCCCTGGCTGAAGCAGTAATTCTCCTCTTCTCTTTCTGTCGAACGCCCTTTTACTGTCCACTTGGGCTTTAGCGATGGCTTCCTGAATCATTTTGTTATTGACAGAAAAGAAGTTCAAGATGTCTTGAGACGCCGGTACTGGATTCTCAGGCATTAGATCAGGGAGGAATGTGGGATGATACCCGTAATTGGAGAAGAACGGGGATTGACCCGTAGCTGAGTGACTCGAGTTGTTGTATGAGAATTCTGCGGAAGGCAACAACGACAGCCAGTCATCCTGAAGGTAGGATGTGTAGCACCGTAAATACTGTTCCAGCATCTGGTTGGTCCCCTCAGTTTGGCCGTTGGTCTGTGGATGGTAGGCGGATGAAAGCGACAGCTTGATTCCCAGCGATTTACATAAGGCGTTCCAGAACCTGGAGGTGAATTGGACCCCTCGATCTGACACTATATCTTCAGGAACCCCATGAAGCCTCACCACTTCCTTGATGAAGATCCGTGCCGTTTCCGGTGCCGATGGGGTCTTCTCCAGGGGCACGAAATGTGCCATCTTTGAGAAGCGGTCGACGATCACCATTATTGCAGTGTAGCCTTGGGATGGTGGGAGTTTGACCACGAAATCCATGGCTATCATTTGTCAGGCCCACTTGGGTATGGGTAATGGACGTAATAATCCCCATGCCCTGCTCCTGGAGGGCTTGTTTCTTTGACAGGTGGGACAAGTCCGGACGTAACGCTCACAATCCTTGATCATGTCCGGCCACCAAGACGAGCGCCGTAGTAGTTCCAGAGTTTTCGTTACCCCGAAGTGGCCCGCCATTGGATGGTTGTGGCAGTGCCCTAGGACCAAGGTTCGCACTTCTTCTGGGACCATGATCCGGTCTTCCTTCCAAAATAGCCCATCATGGCTCTGGAGGGGTGACCCAGTCGGAGCTGGTAGTCCTACAGAAGCATCGAGAAGCCGGGAGCGAAGTTCCGTTTGTAGCGCGAGGAAGCTTCCAGAAGGCAAGATGGTGTCAGGTACCACGGCGTCGTCGGGGTCCCCAAACATGCGGGACAAAGCGTCTGGTTTGGTATTCTTAGTGCCGGGTCGGTACGTTATATGGAATGAGAATCGAGAAAAGAAAAGAGCCCATCTCGCTTGGCGAGATCTCAGTCGTTTTGCCGTTCTTAAATACTCAAGGTTTTTGTGATCTGTGAATATTAGGATTGGGTGCGTGGCTCCTTCCAGTAAGTACCTCCATTCTTCTAGAGCGGTTTTAATGGCCAGGAGCTCCCGATCTCCAATGTCATAGTTACGTTCCGCCAGTGTCAACTTCCTGGAGAAGAACGCCACAGGGTGCAGTAGTTCCTTGGTACCATTCCTTTGGGACAAAACCGCTCCTACCGCGTTTTCGGAGGCGTCCACTTCCAAAACATATGGGAGAGAAGAATCTGGATGGCAGAGAATGGGAGCAGAGGTGAACAATCTTTTGAGCTTTTCGAATGCCGTCTGAGCTTCGGGAGTCCACTTAAAGCGAACCCCTTGTTTCGTCAGTTGCGTGATCGGGGAGACCAGACCGGAGAAGTTCCTAACAAACTTTCTGTAAAAGTTAGAAAAACCGATGAAACGCTGTACCCCCTTTTTGTCGGCGGGTATTGGCCAATCTAAGATCGCCGTGACTTTCTGGGGATCCATCGCAACCCCCGCGGAAGAGAGAACCAGTCCCAAGAACGTGATTTCGTGCTGTTCGAAACAGCACTTTTCTGCCTTTGCGTATAGCCCGTGTTGACGCAACCGTTCTAATACCCGTAACACGTGACCTCGATGAACCTCCAGTGAGGGGGAAAAAATTAGGATGTCATCCAAATAAACCACCACGAAAATATTGAGAAAATCACGAAAAACATCGTTGATAAAGTGCTGAAAGGTCGCCGGAGCATTACAGAGCCCGAACGGCATCACCAAATATTCATAGTGACCGAATCTCGTACGGAACGCCGTCTTCCACTCATCCCCCTCCCTGATACGGACAAGGTTATAGGCCCCCCGCAGGTCTAATTTAGTAAATATCGTTGCCGATCTCAGTCTCTGGAGGAGCTCAGGGACTAGGGGTAAGGGATAGCGATTCTTTACCGTTATCTTGTTCAGATCACGGTAGTCTATGCAGGGCCGTAACGATTTGTCCTTCTTCTCTACGAAGAACAACCCGGCCCCGGCTGGGGATGTGGATGGACGAATGAATCCCTTCCGAAGGTTTTCGTCAATATATTCCCTCAGCACTCCCGATTCCGTTTCGGACAAGGGAAAGATACGGCCGAATGAGATTTCAGATCCGGGTAGGAGGTCTATGGGGCAATCGTAGGAACGGTGCGGAGGAAGAATGTCAGCTCCTCGCTTACTGAAGACGTCTAAGAAGTCATGGTAGGCCGGAGGAATAACCTGGGATAGATTGGTGTCACCATCCAAGCACAGGAGGAACCAGGGAACCACGGATCCTGTGACATGGCAGTGACTCAAACAATAAGGTGAACGAAATTGAATTGTTCCCTTTTCCCAGTCAATCTGGGAAAAGGGAACAAATCTGGGGGTTATGGGCCCTCAGCCAAGGGAGCCCCAGAATGACTGGAAAAAGGGGGGATGCGATGGCATCCAAACGGAGGAACTCCTGGTGATGGTCTGCCATTGTGGTGAAAATGGGTGGTGTCTCCTGGTCCACCACCCCTGATTTTATACGGGACCCATCTGCCAAGAAGATGTTGAACCCCCTTTCTTTGGTCTGGAGTGGGATCTTTTGCCGGTGGGCAAAAGTCAGATCGATGAAGCAACTACAGGCTCCTGAGTCAACGATTGCGGTCACCGACAATGTTCCTCCGGGGAGCTGTAAAGACACAGGAATGGCCAGGTAACTCGACTGATCATCCCTTCCTGCAGGTAAAGTAAAAGAAACGGGCGTGGACTTACTCATTTTTGCAGGACAGGAGCGCACTTGGTGACCAGCTTCCCCACAGTACAGACATAGGTTCTGTGATCGTCTCCTCTGACGTTCCTCGACCGATAAGTGGGAACGGGCCAGTCCCAGTTGCATGGGTTCCGGGTTGTCCCCTGTTTCCGTGCTTCGCGGATGGTTCCCTGGGGCTGGAGCTGTATCTCTCGATGGAATCCATGCCACCCTTTGACCCTGGCTGCTCCTTTCAAGCCGACGTTCCCTTAGTCTACGGTCAATTTGAATGGCCGACTCAATCAGTTTTTCCAGGGAGTCAGGTAGGCCTACTTGTGCTAGTTCGTCTTTGAGAGACTCAGACAGCCCGATGCGGAACTGGTGACATAAGGCCGCATCGTTCCATCTGGTGTCTCCCATGCAACGCCTAAAATCGGACGCGTACTCTTCGGCTGTCCGGCGGCCCTGCCGCAGAGAGTATAGGGTAGCCTCTGCGGAAGCAGCCCGCTGAGGGTCGTCATACAAAATGGCCATAGCCTGAAAGAACTCGGTAACGGAGTCAAGATGGGGGTCGTGCTTCTCCATCAGACGGTGAGCCCAATCCTGGGGCTCATCCTGTAGGAGAGAGACTATAAACCCCACCTTGACGGTCTCGGTGGTGAACGTGCGGGGCTGTAAGACAAAGTACAGGGTGCAAGCGTTCCGGAAGGCTCGGAAGCGACTGTGGAAATTCTGGAAGGCCTGGGTCAAAGTTGCCAGGTGCTGGCAAATATCCTCTAGGGACGCCGGTCCAATTCCTGGCTCTGTCATGGCTGCAAGGTACTGTTATGATCCACCAGGTGGTGCCTCAGGCTGCCAACTGACAGACCTACTCAGAGCGTGGGGTCTAAGCCCGGGCTGTGCTTTCACCAGGGCCCCTGATGGTGGGGATGGACTTGAAACAGTCCCGGGCCAGGTCACGACCTCCGAGCAGGCCCACCAGTGGCTGAGGAGACCTCCGGGGACAGGTACCGGGAGAGCCAGATGTGAAGAGGATGGCGGCCCCAGCAGGGTAGTAACGGATCATGGGCCCGTGAGGGTAAGCGGGGTACAGAATCGGTGGGCGAAGAATAGTCGGGTCACACGCAGGGTCAGCAGGGCAAGTCAGTCCGTAGAATGGTCAGGGCAATCCGGGTCAAACGCAGGAGCAGGCAGAGTAGTCAGGACAATCCGGGTCAATCACAGGAGCAGGCAGAATAGTCAGGGCAATCCGGGTCAATCACAGGGGCAGGCAGCGTAGTCAGGGTCAATCAGGGTCACTAGACAGGTGCAGGAACTCAGGATCACAGAAAGACCTTGCGGCAATCTGTGACAGTGCAGGGCATCTTTAAATAGTGCGCCCTGCACTGTCATTGGCCGGCTAGGACGCGCCCCCGGCTGTCATTGGACGCCTGAGGCGCGCCCGCGGCTCCTACTGTGCATGCGCGGCGTCCTGTCAGCCGCGGCTCTCCGGGACCTAGTGCCTGTGTCCCGGCGCGATCTGCCGCCAATGCGCATGCGCGGGGGACGGCGCCGCGATCCGGGATCATGGAGCCGCGATCCCTGACAGTTCCATATCTAGTAACCAACCCAAATGTATCATATTTTTGTTTCTTCTTATCTTTGGTATTTTTTAGTAGCTGTATAATATCTTGTTTTAACGCTCTTACTCTACTTGCCTCCAATACCGTTCTGGGATATCCTCATGCTTTGAACCTTTGCTTCAATTCCTGGCTTGATAGTCCTCTATATTTGAACAGTTTCTCCTACTTCTGAGAAACTGCCCATATGGAATCCCTCTAATAAGTGGCCAAGGATGATGGCTTTGAGAAGGGTATTACCCTCTGTGGGTTTGCGAAAGGTGGTAGTTTCAATCTTGTCACCCACCTTTTTAATTTTCAAATCAAGGAATTCCATTTAGCATTGATCCACTTTATATGTTAAATAGATGTTTTTGTCATTGGAGTTTAATTCCTGTATGAACAATGTGAATTCCTCCAATGACCCTCTCCACACCACTAAGACATCATCCATATATCGAACCCACATAGCAACATGATCTTGATATCTGGGGTTAGTATATACGATAGTTTTTTCCCACCAACCTAGGTGTAAGCATGAGTATAAAAGTGCACATGATGCACCCATTGCAACTCCTCGAGTTTGACGGTAAAATTTTCCATCAAACATGAAGAAGTTATTGTGAAGAATTAGATCTAATAGTTCTACCAGGAATTTATTGTGTGGACCAGACAGTGGATGCTTAGATTCCAGCCACTCTGAAACTGCTTGGATTCCTGTCTGGTGCAGGATGGACATATATAATGATTCCACGTCAACTCCCGCTAGTAAGCAGTCTACTGGTACCTTCAAGTCAGTCAATATACTCAGAAGATGCCTCATATCTAGGATGAATGATGGTAGGGTTTCTTCTAGGTTCTTAATTCTCTATCTACATATTGTCCCAAAAGTTCTGTGGGTCCTCCTACCCCTGAGACAATGAGTCTCCCTGGTGGTTGATTTAAATATTTATGGACTTTTGGAGTCAAATAAAAAGTAGGGATATTATATTCCTCTATATGCAGATAGTCCCATTCTTTTTTCCTTATCAGTCTCACTTCAAAGGCTCTCTCCAACTTGTAATTAATTTTGATGACAAGGGCAGGAAAGAGATTGCCTGGTCATCTTTCATAACAGGAACCATTATTCAATTGTCTATAGACTTCATTGACACATTCCTTCTCCTTCCAAATCACCACATCCCCACCCTTGTCGCTGGGCTTAATCACAACCTCTTTGAGATTTTTAAGTTCCCTAAGTGCCCAACGTTCGCCTGTAAATAGATTATCCTGGTCCGTTAGGAAATAATCCCAATCTATCTCCCTATTATCTCTGGTTATTGCCTCCAAAAATGTCTGGAGGTACCTATTATTAGCTATACTTGTGAAAGTCTTGGATTTATTAACTAGACCCGATGGAGGTGGTGGATCCAAAATATTTGAATCCAACCAGGTATTACCCTGTATGTACTCAAGCTCATTGATATCTCTGAGGTCAATATCCTGATATTCAATATTAATGATGTCTCCATTATTCTAAGCCTCTTTCTGCATATACTTAAGCTTAAAGCTAACTCTTCTAAGAAAGAGGCATACATCTTTATAAATTTCAAGCAGATCCTCAGGGCTACTAGGTAAAAAGCCTAAACTCTTTTGTAAAAGGGATCTATGATTTTTAGTGAGCTCTTTCTTGGTGAGGTTGATAACGTTCAGGAATTTATCTTTATTAGCTATTTTTATTTGGCCTGCCTGCGTTTGTTTTCTAGTATTCTAAGTCATAATGTTCTTTTCCATTCTGTTGGCTGTATTTGTCATTTGTTCTGGATGTCCCCGGATATCCAGAACAACAGCAGCCAATCACAACCCCCTGATGAAGCCGCATGACCAACGGCGTAACGCGTAGGGAAGGGGCTACAACGTCACTGGCCATTCGAGGACGACAGGTCTACACAAGGCAGGCAGCGTTTGGCATGCTGTTGATGTATTGTTGGTGATATAAAAGCGGTTTTTACACTATTTAAATGTGAGTGCAACTGGTACTTTAATAAAGCACTGCTTTTTAAAAAAGATAAAGCACTATTTTTGGTAATTTTCTTTCCACTGAGGGCACTTGCCAAGGAAAGAAAAACAGGAGATAAGCAGCATAAGAGGGAGATCCCAGCAGGAATAGGAGACGGGAATCAGCCTGAGAGGGACCCACCACTCTTTATATGGTGCAACAAACATCAGTTTCATTAAGTGGACAAAAACGTTATTAGCCTGTTACAGGCTAATCCGGAGGTGAGCGCACATCTTATACTCATTAAGGAAGTCACCTGGAATTACTGATTAGATTTGAATCACTGGGAAAAGTCACAAAATTGTTGGTGATATAAAAGTGGTTTTTACACTATTTAAATGTGAGTGCAACTGATACTTAAATAAAGCACTGCTTTTTAAAAAGATAAAGCACTATTTTTGGTAATTTTCTTTCTACTGAGGGCACCTGCCAAGGAAAGGAAAGCAGGAGATAAGCAGTATAAGAGTAAGATCCCAGCAGGAGTAGGAGACGGGAAGCAGCCTGAGAGGGACCCACCACTCTTCATATGGTGCAACAAACATCAGTCCCATTGAGTGGACAAAAAGCATTATTAGCCTGTTACAGGCTAATCTGGAGGTGAGCGCACATCTTATACTCACTAAGGAAGTCACCTGGAAATATTTATTTGATTTGAATCACTGGGAAAAGTCACATATTTTTTTCATTGAAGACTGATTAATTTTTATATATTTTTTATATTATATATTTTTTGTATAATGAGCACGGGATGACATTTTGATTTCACATGATTTTCTGTTTTTCACATTTATTAATATTGATTTTTTTATATATTCAGTGGAAATATGTATTGATTTAATATTCAAAGAAGGAGTGCAACATATTGTTTTTATGTCTTATTTATTTATCTTCTTTTTTTTTTTACAAACATTTTTTTTTCTCTCTATGCCAGGAGTTATAGAGATACAATGTATCTCTCTTCTCCATTCAGAGCGAAAAAAGCAAGGGGGCCGGGCTGTACAGTGACTGATCACTGTGATAGCCAATCAGAGGCTATCACAGCGATCATGTGACCAGGAATCTGGAGTCCCGAGTCCCGATCGTTAGAACGGGACCCGGGGCTCTCAGTGACACCGCGGTGTCTGTGCTGGGAGTGTGCCGAGCGGCGCGCTCCCAGCACAAAGACAGGTACGCAAATATGCGCCCCCACAGAAAAATGCCCAGTTCTGTGATGCCGCATATTTGTGTGACGTCGGTGTCAAGGGGTTAAGTATTATAATGTTTACAGCTTCATCCAGCAGTGTCTATAGGGAGGTTCCATCTGCACAGTGAGGGAGGACAGGGAGAGGTGTGAAGGGCTGGCCCTTAATAATTAAAATAGTGTGGCGCTCTAAATAATAAATAAATATATATATAAATGAAAAAAATGCATATGTGACCAAATAAATATAAATATATATAAATGTGACAAATTCATATAATGAAATCCATGAAACAATCCCAAATAAATAATATAAAATAAATAACAATGTGTAATAAATCCTATATCAAATAGACCTCAAGTGATCACTTAAATTATTAATCTAGTGTCTAGGATCAATGATCAAAGTCATGCTTGTACATAAAAATAAAGTGACCAAGTAATATTGCACCATATACAAAGTGAAAAAAGTGCTAAAGTGCCAAAATAAGTGCAAATAACATATCATCCAACTTATTAAATAATCAATGAAAAAACACAGTCCATCAGGTGACAAAAATAACCATGCTATGTGTGGTGATGAAAATTCGTGGTTGGTGCCAAACTCTTCTTCTACAGGTGGCTAAATTGCCTCCTCACCTCCTCCCAGTGACCCCTAGGGGCCAGCAGGCTTGCAGGATCACCCTGGATCCCTAATTCTAAATAGATCAGCAGCTTTCCTCCTTCATTAGATTCCTTTATGAGACTCCTGTTTCACTAATTCAGCCAAGGTGTCTCTGAAGAACAATGGCTCACCAGTCCAGTGAGCCAAAAAAGAGAATGCCCTCTAAGTGCAGTATTAATGACTCCTTTTATTGAAAGTATAGAGTAGTAACACTCACATTGTATCGCAGTCCACCCTCCTCACCGATGTGTGGGTATATTACATGCGAATGGGACTTCCTAGGTGAAGCAAGATGGCGTCGCACGCCGGAAGTGCGTCACCGCGCACCGGAAACTTCGGACTCGCGAACCAGCACAAAGACAGGTACGCAAATATGCGCCCCCACACAAAAAAGCCCAGTTCTGTGATGCCTGTTTACAGCTTCATCCAGCAGTGTCTATAGGGAGGTTCCATCTGCACAGTGAGGGAGGACAGGGAGAGGTGTTAAGGGCTGGCCCTTGTCACTTGCATCTCTTTCTGAGATTGGGGAGGGTGTGTGTATGTGGGGGGGGGAGTGAGGAGGAGTCTGCTCTGGGGGTTGGGGGTGTTGTGGGGGGAATTTGTTGGGGTGGGGTTGTATCTTCTGGGGAGATTCCTTTAGGGGTTGGGGGCTGGTTTTTGGGTGGGGTGGGCGGCGGGGGGAGGGAATGTACGGGATGTGCATTGTTATATTTATTTTTTACGTCCGATAAATATATCCTGTTCGTTAGCCATTGAGGTGCTGTATCCTTTCTTTTTTGTAGATAATTGCTTTTGGATGCGCCTCGCCCCTGTTATATGATGTGCAGGGGGTAAGGTGTGAGCTGGTGTACCACTCCCAGGACAGGCTGTATAGCCGTTGGGGGTTTCTTTACCATTTAAATCAGGCACACATTTCTTCAGTCATAATAGCCCATATCACAAGTGTGTCTGCCCTTACCAGGAAGAAAGAGACAAACAGCATATTTACTAAGCTTACAGGTGTGTTGTTATGGTTAAATTTATAAAGTATCAGATTCTCACAGCTTCTCAGCTTTTCATTTTATAATTCTATGTATAAAAAAAGTGTTTGTTTTTTTAAAAATAAATGCATTCCATGCTGATAATTGGAATGTTATATATTTGTGGTCCTACAAATACAAAACCTTATATTATGCTGATTAAGCAATCTGAGTGTAATATATTTAATCTATAGGTTTGTCTATGTGTTTTATTTTAAGTACTGTGTGAAAGAATAAAAACCTATGTTTAAGGCTACGTTCACACTAGCGTTGTGTGCAGGTGGCAGAGAGGCGTTTGGGAAGCGTTTTTACCACTTCCCAAACGCCCTTGACAATTCTGCACATTGCAGCACATGGTGCTGTTCTAACGGGAGCGTTAGCGTCGCGGCAAAACGGACGCCTCTGGTTGAGTCAGGAGGCATTGAATCCTCCTATTCTAGCCTATGATGCCGCTCCGCAAACACCCGTTCGGCGTTTGCAGCGCAGTTGCGACGCAGTTTCAGGGCGTTTGCGGAGTGGTAAAACCATTTAAACTTCATTATAGGCATTTGCGGAGTGTTTTTAACGCTCGGCAAACGCCTAGCAACCTCCGCTAAACTGCGCATGTGGCGTTTGCTGAGCGTTAAAAAATGCTCCACAAACGCCAGACCAACGCTTGCCAAACGCTATAGGGGAGTTTGGCAAGTGTTGCTAAAACAGTCAAGTGTGAACGAGCCCTAAGGGAACACTCTCCTATGTATACATTTTTCACACAGAAAGAATCACACATTTTTGTAGTTTGGGTTAAGCTGGAAAAGTGGGTGAATCCTAGGTGAAAGTTGTATGAATCATGTGTGGAAACAAAATATAAACAGATCCCTTAAAAGTCGTGATGCCCTTATCCAAAGGAACACATATCAAGACATGCTCACAAGCGCCTAACTGAAAAAGAAATCCAACATTAAAGAGCCAGGCACTTGTGCACAATCAGCCTTGGCTCAGTATCGGAGAGGCAACATTTTCACTCTTTAGACTTATTTCCTGCTGGCAAGCATTTCTTAGAAAAATCCATGCAAAGGTTTACGCTCCAGATGAGCAGATAGTGGCAAACAGCTTTGTCTATGCATGTGCAGCATAAAAAAGTCTCGCTCTTTCAAAATCTTATCAATTTAATAAAATAAAGACATACAGTATTTCATTGTTTTTCAATGTACCAATTTACAAAATTATTATTTACAATTAGTGCAAAATCTGGTTCAGCTTTGCACAGAAAACAATCAGTTTCCAGGTTTTATAGTCAAAGCTTAATTGAAAAATCTGAGGATAGAAACTGATTGGCTACCATGCACAGATGCACTAAATTCGGAGTGCTCCAGTTTTAGTAATCCTGGGTGTTTCTGCAGTGTTTTTGTGCAACTAATTGTCCAGTTTGTATGCAGCCATACACAAAGTGTTAGGAAGCAAACTATCTGCACCCATGTGGCCATGTGAAGTCTTAAGGGTTACTTTTTAAATTGTAACATAAATAAAAATACCTATAGGGAGATCCTACATAGTGCTAGCATGAAAAATCATATTTCCTGTACCTTTTCCTGTGGTTGTTCTTTATATTTACACTTCTACCTAATTTCCATGCTTTTGTGTTTGGAATTACTTATTCTACTAGTACTTCTAATTTACAGGGCAATTGCTGCAATTGTGCTTGCCTGTAAAAAAATATATATTTATATACAGAATACACTTGTATAAGGTGATGTACTAATTTGAAATTGAAGAAATGTGATGCTGCAACCCAGGTTGTAAATACAAATTGGTCAATAAATTAAGTTACCTGTGCCAGGACCACCACTGCACATATACCGTCCAATAATGTAGAAATAGTAACGGTCAGCCAACGTGGCATAACATCAAATAAAATACATAGTATTATAATAATCAGCACTACATCACCTTATAGTGTAGAAAGAGTAAAGACCCAGCAAAACTGTATAACATCGAATAAAATCCATACATTTTTTAGTTCAATTCCATTAAGACAAAGGGCGAATCCAATGCACAGCAAGGTTAACCTTTAGATTCCCCTTTGCCAAGATGCAATTGAAATAAAGAGTTTAGGGATTTTATTTGATGTTATATGTTTTGCTGGAACTTTACTCTTTCTACACTATAAGGTGATGTAGTGCTGATTAATATAATATTATGTATTGAAGTAATATGATGTACAGTATTAGTATTTGTGGTTATACAGGGGATTACAGATACCTGCCAGTGCCATAAATAGTAAAAATGCAATATGGCATTATATTATAATGCAATACAATATCATACGATGCAAAGTAATATACAGCAATACTGTAAAATAATATATATTTTACTAAAACAACGTTCTTTCATGGTTATAGTACAGAATTCTGTAGCTGTAGGTTAATTATTTTATTTTCCTTTTTTTTTTGTTGCTGTTTTTAACATATATTTACCACTCAAATGCCTTTTAAAAGTGTAAAACAATGGATCATTCTAAAAAATACCACCATCTGAAAAAAGTAGTGAGCTTAAAACAATGAAGTTTAAAACTATTTTAAAGTAAAATGTCATTTATTCTTCAGAGTATTTGAAAGTTGAACAAATAAATAAATGTAAGAGACACTATTATTTCTGACATTCCAGCTTATTAAAGTCTCATTTGTAGCCTTTAGTTGAATTGGATTGAAAAGCCAATTAACCTTGTAGGTCTTTACATAATTGAAAAGAAAACATGTAATTTAAGCACTATTATTCTCTGTGTGTACATACCCAAGATCTGTTCTAGTGAGGGAGCAGCACTGGCAGATAAGATGAAGCAGGAGGTTGCACAGGCAAGGTATGCACTGTCTGAGATGAGTATGACAATTTTCCCTTTTCGGGCTTTCTGACTCCACCTCTGATTACATGCAGTATTTTATCAAGTAACCCTGTTATAAATACCGTGATAATAATTTAAAAAAATCCTTTCTTACAAAATATTAACTTAATAAGTATTTGCAATATTTATTTAAACAGAACTTTGCAAAAAAAAAAAGAAGAAAAAAAAAGAAGCAAGGATTGATTTATCTAAGACAAATACACTGTTCACCTGCTAACTTCTATCATTCAACCATCTGTGAGCAAATATGCTTCTTAAATGTGATTGTGCATTCTCTGCAAAGTGAAATTTCATCACAGTTACTAAGTTCTGTGGAAACGTTTTTTGCTGAGTGAAACTTCCCTTACAGAATGAACAGTGTTTTTATACATCAGCTCTATACACACAGGTTGATTGACTAAAACGAAAGCACAGGAATTCCAAGTTTGACTAGTACTGGTAGAACCCATACAGAACCACAGATGGTGAGAAACGCCCTTGAATATGTGCTTCTGCTGCATCAAAACGCAGTAAATATCTGACCGTGATAGGTGTGGATCACAAACGTTTGCTGTGGAATCCTGCTTAAAAATATTTGCTTTTTATGTCCATCTCTTGCATACTTTGTTTTTTGCTCTTAAAGTGACTTGTACTGATATTTTTAAAACTCCTCTGTCATGGTCAGAATAAAGCACACTGCAGGATTGCCGGTGCTTTTCAAATGCTTCTTACCTATTATGTGAGCAACTCTCTCTGGCATATCTGTGTTACAATTACCCAAAATTGAACCCCACTGAATTGTATCAGGTCATATATTATTATTATTATACAGTATTTATAAAGCGCCAATAGTTCGCTCAGCGCTGTACATTACAAAGGGGGACAGAACATGTGACAGAACAATACCAATACAATGCAAAACATGAGGGGATTGAGGGCCCTGCTCTTTCAAGCTTACAATCTAGGATGAATAATGACCAGGGGCGGACTGACCATTTGGAAACTCGGGCACTGCCTGAGGGCCCTGGGTCAGTAGGGGGCCCCATGAGATGCCTCTGGTACCTTTTTCATAGGCTTTTTTGAGTTTGGGCAAGGACACAGGGGCCTCCTGATCCCCTATTGCCCAGGGGCACCATGAGTTGTCAGTCCGCCCCTGATAATGACATCACATTATTCAGGAGGTGTATTTATCTACAGTGCCAGGAATGTTTCATAGTACAGCTGGAATCTGTTGGGTAGAGACTGGCATGCAGCAGAGCATCATGATCAATGTGAATTCCAATGTCATTGTTTTCTTTCTTTTCTTTATTTGTTATTTCAATTAAATACTTTTTTAAAGTGTACATGTAACATTGAACTTATACTGGAAATGAGTTATAGGGGCATTTAGGTAATCTCAGCTCAATTTACCCACCAGTTTGCGAACAAACTGAATTGTCCTGTCTAACAGTATGCATTAAAAACAGGGGTTTAGTTAGCAGACATTTGCAAATACATGTATAAGCTGCAGAGCCTCTTCACGGCACCCCGATATTCTGCAGTTCCTAACTCTATTGATTTTGAGAGCCCCCATAGTAGAAGCACATGTATAAATGGATAGACTGAGGCCTGAGGGAACCCACCCCTCCTTAACCACTTGCCTACCGGGTACTTTTACCCCCTTCCTGTCCAGTGTTGTTTCACTTTGAATGACAATTGCGCGGTCATGCAACACTGTGCCCATATAAAATTTTTATCATTTTGTTCACGCAAATAGAGATTTCTTTTGGTGGGATTTAATCGTCACTGGGGCTTTTTATTTTTTGCACTATAAACAAAAAAAGCAAAAAATATGAACAAAAAAATTGTTTTTCTTTGTTTCTATTATAAAATTTTGCAAACGGGTAATTTTTCTCCTTCACTGATGTGCATTGATGAGGCTGCACTGATAGGCAGCACTAATGGGCGCTGATAGGTAACTGATGAGGTTGCACAGATAGGCAGCACTGATGGGCACTGATAGGCTGCACTGATGAGGCAGCACTGATGGGCATTGATGAGGAGGCACTGATGATGGTGCACTGATATGCAGCAATGATGGGCACTGATAGGCGGCACTGATGGGTGACACTGATGGGCACTGGTGGGTGGCACTGCTGGGTGGTACTTCTGGGCACTTATGAGGTGGTACGAATAGGCAGCACTGATGGGCACTGATAGGCTGCACTGATGAGGTGGCACTGATGAGGCGGCACTGGTGGGCATTGATTAGGAGGCACTTATGTTGGTACACTGATATGCAGCAATGATTGGCACTGATAGGTGGCGCTGATGGGCACTGATAGGCAGCACTGATGGGCGGCACTGACTGACAGCACTGACTGGCAGTACTGACTGACAGCACCTTCTCGCGGCACTGATGAGAATTTATGGGCAGCACTGCTGGGCACTGCTGGGCGGCACTGTTGGACAGCACTAATGGATTGCACAGCTGGGTAGCACTAATGGGTGGTACTGATGGGTGACACTGATGGGCACTGGTGGGTGGCACTGCTGGGTGGTACTGATAGGCAGCACTGATGGACACTGATAGGCTGCACTGATGAGGTGGTACTGATGAGGAGGCACTGGTGGGCATTGATGAGGAGGCACTGATGATGGTGCACTGATATGCAGCAATGATTGGCACTGATAGGTGGCGCTGATGGGCACTGATAGGTGGCACTGGTGGTCAGCACTGACTGACAGCACTAACTAACAGCACTGACTGGCAGTACTGACTGACAGCACTGACTCGCAGCACTGATGGGCAGCACTGATGGGCACTTCTGGGTGCAACTGCTGGGTGACACTACTGGGCAGCACTAATGGGTGGCAATGGTGGGTGGAACTGATAGGCACTGCTGGGTGGCACTGCTGGGCACTAATGGGTGGCACTGCTGGGCAGCACTGCCCTGATTGTCAGTGCAGATCAGTGCAGATCTGCTCTGTGACATTTGCCAGTTATTGACAGTGCTTATTGTCACAGCGTGAGGAAAGTGCTGCCAATAACTGGCAACTGTATTTACTTTGTGATCTTGTGTTTCATTGGACTTTGAGCTAGGGTGGAAATAACTCTGCCCACCAGAGTTTTTTTCTCAGAGAATTGTGCTATTGTACAGAGTGCAGGTTTCAGGAGTTTACTACACACAGAGTGCAGAGTTCAGAAGTGCACTACATACAGAGTGCAAGGATGAGGAGTGTGCTATGCACAGAATACACAGTTCAGGAGTGCAGTATGTACAGAGTGCAGGATTTATGAGTGAACCTTGTACAGAGTTCAGGGTTCAGGAGTGTGCGACATACAGAGTCCAGGGTTCAGAAACACGCTACGTACAGAGTTCAGGAGTGCACTTTACACAGAGTGTAGCATTCAGGAGTGTGCTATGTACAGAGTGCAGAGTTTAGGAGTGTGCTATGTAGAGTGCAGAGTTTAGGAGTATGCTATGCAGAGTTCAGGAGTGCACGTTGTACAGAGTGCAGGGTTCAGGAGTACACTGTGTACAGAGTGCAGGGTTCATGAGTGCGCTATGCGCAGAGTTCAAAGTTCAGACGTGAACTACACACACATAATGCAGGGTTAAGAATTGTGCTACACACCAAGTGCAGGGTTCAGGATTGTGCTGTGTAAAGAGTGCAGAGTTCGGGAGTATGCTGTGTACAGAGTGCAGGGTTCGGCATTGGGCTACGTACAGAGTGCAGGGTTCAGGTGTGCACTACATACAGAGTGCAGAGTTCAGGAGTGTACTACATACAGAATGCAGAGTTCAGGAGTGTGCTATGCATAGATTGCAAAGTCCAGGAGTGTGCAATGTACAGAGTTCAGGGTTGAGGAGTGCACTATGCACAGAGTGCAGGGTTCAGGAGGGCGCTGTGTACAGAGTGCAGAGTACAGGAGTGCGATAAGTACAGAGTGCAGAGCTCAAGTGTACGTTGTGTACAGAGTGCAGGGTTCAGGATTGAATGTCCAGTATATACCCCTCCTAGTACAGAACTCTTCCCCCAGATTTCTCCCAAAAAGAAATCTGTCCCCTTCTTCCACAATAGAGCTCTTTTATCCTCCCTGTCCAGTACAGAGCTCTCCTACCTTTCCTGTCCACTAACCACAGCTCTGCTCTCCTCTACAGAAGAGAAGCTACAACATACAGTGGAAGGTCAGGCTGCCAATGGGGGCTTCTGGAGACTTTCCTCCCTTTTCCTGGCCACCAAGGCTGCATACCTGGATAAGGGTCAAGTTTCATTTGTAAGGAGAACCCCACATAATTTAATCATTGAAAAGCTTTTTTTTTAAATAAAGGGCCTCCCCACACACTCAGCTGTGGGTGACTTGCTGTGTAACCTGGTGAAAAATGTTTTGCACTGATAACAATTAAAAAAAAAATAATATATGTATACAGTGTATGTATGTATATATATATATATATATATATACAGTACTGTGCAAAAGCTTTAAGCCGACATCACACAAATATGTGGCCTCACAGAACTGAGCTTTTTTCTGTGGGGCTGCATATTTACGTACCTGTCTTTGTGCTGGGAGCGTGCCACACAGCTCGCTCACAGCACAAAGACTGGGTTGTCACTGAGCCCCAAGTCCAGTTCTAACAATCGGTACCCGGGACTCCCGATTCTGGTTCACATGATCGCTGTGATAGCCTCTGATTGGTTATCACAGTGATCCGTCACTGTGAAGCCCGCTCCCCTTGGTTTTTTTTCTCCCTGAATGGAGGAGAGATACATTGTATCTCTCTCTCCTTGCAGAGAGAAAAAAAAATCAACTGTTCGTAAAAAAAAGATAAATATATATATATTTTTATAAAATAAAGAAAACATACCTAGATCAAGGTTTGATCTAGTTCAGTGCCAGGGTTAGTGTTTGGGTCAAGGTCAAAGGTCAGGATTTTTATTTTTTTTTTAATTGGTATCAGTGTCAGTGTGTTTTAGGTAAAAAAAAAAACATACAAAAAATGTGCACTATTGTTTCTGGGCTGTAGTACAGGTACAAACAACAAATAACATACACATATGTGGTATCGCTGCGATCGTCAAGAGCTGGAAAATTTATTTTGAGTTGTTCTTTGGTGGTAGTTTATGGTAGTAACATGAAACACACAGCTAAATTTAAAAAAAGGTTTTATTTTGATAATTAAAAAAATAAAAAAAACAGGAGATATCCATTACCATTTACCACCAAATGAAATCCCAATTTGTCCTGAAAAAAACAAGGTATAATCCACCTGGATGTACAAAGTAGTTGTGATGATATGTACATTTTTAGTAACATAAGTTGCAAAATTTTACTTAGGCTTTAAGGTTTGTTTTACCCTTAGGCGTGAAGGGGTTAAAAATGCTGTCAGAAAAAAGAAGTGTTAATAGGTTATTTTTTATCAAATAACGAAATGGAAAGTTAATAAACAGAAGAGAAATCCAAATCAAATCAATATATTTGTGACCACCCTTTGCCTTTGAAACGGCATCAATTAGTCTAGGTACACTTGCACGCAGTTTTTGAAGGAACTTGGCAGGTATGTTGTTCCAAACATCTTGGAGAACTAATCACAAATCTTCCATGGATATAGACTGCCCCATATTCTTCTGACTCTTCATGTAATCCCAAACAGACCCAATGATGTTGAGATGAGGGCTCTGTGAAGGCCAAACTATTACTTCCAGGACTCCTTGTTCTTCATTACTGTCAGGGCTCCCAGGTATGACCAGAGGTGTGTGACTGACGCAGGGAAACGCAGACTTCAGATATGTGATTAACAATGTAATTTATTAACACTAACAATACAAACATAAACGCAGTGCAATACTAAACATAATACAGTGCAAACAAACCCAACCAACCACCCACAGATAACAGTACATACAAGAAAGCGTCGTCAGGCAGGCCGAGTCAATATCAATTGGGCAGGTAGGTACAGGGGGAGCAAGCGGAGAATGGTCGGGGTCACAGGCCAGGTTCAGCAGGTAGCAAGCAGCGTAGTACAGAGGGTCAGGCAGAGGGATGGTCAGGGTCACAAGCCAGGGATCAGAACAGGTAGCAAGCAGCGTAGTACAGAGGGTCAGGCAGAGGGATGGTCAGGGTCACAAGCCAGGGATCAGAACAGGTAGCAAAGGAACAGAAACAGGATGCAGGACAGATACAGGGCCCAGGACAAACACAACACCAAGGCAGAGTCTGCAAGTCTGGCCATCCCTTAAATACACCAGTATCATCAGTTCCAGGTGTTAGCTGGCTGAAAGGTTGAGTCTCTGATTGCTGGGAGCACCCGCTGGCCAGCCCTGGTACTGCAGATCAAAAGGCAGGTGAGTCCCACCATTGCTGGCCAGTCCATTCCTGACAGTACCCCCCCCTCAAGGAGCGGCCTCAGGACGCTCCAAACAGTCCTAGCTGGGAAAAATGTTCCACCGCCCGGGTCTGGTAACTGGCGGGATATCAAAGACTGGCACACCGGGCAGGACTCCGGGCAGCGGTACACCGGGCAGAGGCACATCGGGCTGGACTCCGGGCAGAGGCACATCGGGCTGGACTCCGGGCAGAGGCACATCGGGCTGGACTCCGGGCAGAGGCACATCGGGCTGGACTCCGGGCAGAGGCACATCGGGCTGGACTCCGGGCAGAGGCACATCGGGCTGGACTCCGGGCAGAGGCACACCGGGCAGAGGCACATCGGGCTGGACTCCGGGCAGAAGCACATCGGGCAGGACTCCGGGCAGAGGCACATCAGGCAGGACCCCGGGCAGAGGCACATCGGGCTACCAGGCGAAGCGGCAGGCACCGGGCCCCCGGGCGGAGCGGCAGGCACCGGGCCCCCGGGCGGGGCGACAGGCCTCGGGCCCCCGGGCGGGGCGACAGGCCTCGGGCCCCCGGGCGGGGCGACAGGCATCGGGCCCCCGGGCGGGGCGACAGGCATCGGGCCCCCGGGCGGGGCGACAGGCATCGGGCCCCCAGGCGGGGCGACAGGCATCGGGCCCCCAGGCGGGGCGACAGGCATCGGGCCCCCAGGCGGAGCGGCGGGTGCCGGACCCCCAGATGGAGCGACAGGCCTCAGGCCCCCAGGCGGGGCGACAGGCATCGGACCCCCAGGCGGGGCGACAGGCATCGGACCCCCAGGCGGGGCGACAGGCATCGGGCCCCCAGGCGGGGCGACAGGCATCGGGCCCCCAGGCGGGGCGACAGGCATCGGGCCCCCAGGCGGAGCGGCGGGCGCCGGACCCCCGGGCGGAACTACAGGTCTCGGGCCCTCAGGCGGAGCGGCGGGCGCCGGACCCCCGGGTGGAGCGACAGGTCTCGGGCCCTCAGGCGGAGCAGCGGGCGCCGGACCCCCAGGTGGAGCGACAGGTCTCGGGCCCTCAGGCGGAGCGGCGGGCGCCGGACCCCCAGGTGGAGCGACAGGTCTCGGGCCCTCAGGCGGAGCGGCGGGCGCCGGACCCCCAGGCGGTGCGACAGGTCTCGGGCCCTCAGGCGGAGCGACAGGTCTCGGGCCCCCAGGCGGGGCGGCGGACGCCGGACCCCCAGGTGGAGCGGCGGGCGCTGGACCCCCAGGCGGAGCGACAGGTCTCGGGCCCCCAGGCGGAGCAGCGGGCACCGAGTCACCAGGCACGACAGTGGGCTCCGAGTCAACTGGCATGACCGCTGGCACTAGGTCAGACATTGGATCGTCTGGCTGGACAGCGGGCATCGGGTCACCAGGCATCAGGTCATTTGGCTCGACAGCGGGCACCGCGTCATCTGGCAAGGCAGTGGGCTCCGAGTCAACTGGTATGACCGCGGGCACTGGGTCAGACATTGGATCGTCTGACCGGACAGCGGGCATCGGGTCACCAGGCATCAGGTCATTTGGCTCGACCGCGGGCACCGCGTCATCTGGCAAGGCAGTGGGCTCCGAGTCAACTGGTATGACCGCGGGCACTGGGTCAGACATTGGATCGTCTGACTGGACAGCGGGCATCGGGTCACCAGGCATCAAGTCATTTGGCTTGACAGCGAGCACCGCGTCATCTGGCAAGGCAGTGGGTTCCGAGTCAACTGGCATGACCGCGGGCACTGGGGCAGACATTGAATCGTCTGGCTGGACAGCGGGCATCGGGTCACCAGGCATCAGGTCATTTGGCTCGACAGCGGGCACCGCGTCATCTGGCAAGGCAGTGGGCTCCGAGTCAACAGGCACGACAGTGGGCACCGGGTCATCAGGTACCGGATTGTCTGGCTCGACAGCAGGCATCGGGTCACCAGGTATGACAGCGGACACTGGGTCACCAGGCATCAGGTCATTTGGCTTGCCAGCGGGCACCGCGTCATCTGGCAAGGCAGTGGGCACCGGGTCACCAGGCATTGGATCGTCTGGCTCGATAGCGGGCATCGGGTCACCAGGTATGACAGCGGGCACTGGGTCACCAGGCATCAGGTCGATTGGCTCGCCAGCGGGCACCGCGTCATCTGGCAAGGCAGTGGGCACCGAGTCACCAGGTACGACAGCGGGCTCTGAGTCAATTGGCACGACAGCGGGCACCGGATCAGGTACCGGATCATCTGGATCAACAGCGGGCATCGAGTCAACTGGCCTAATAGGATCGTCAGGCTGGATCAGTTCATCATGCTGGGTAGAGGCATCAGGCTGAATGCCGGCGTCCGGCTGAGTAGAGGCTTCAGGCCGAGTAGAGGCTTCAGGCCGAGTAGAGGCTTCAGGCCGAGTAGAGGCATCAGGCCGAGTAGAGGCATCAGGCCGAGTAGAGGCTTCAGGCTGAAGAGAGGCATCAGGCTGCATACAGGCATCAGGCTGAAGAGAGGCATCAGGCTGCGTACCGGCATCAGGCTGAAGAGAGGCATCAGGCTGCGTACAGGCATCAGGCCGAGTACAGGCATCAGGCTGAGTAGAGGCATCAGGCTGAGTAGAGGCTTCAGGCTGAGTAGAGGCTTCAGGCTGAACCACGGAAGGCAGGCTCACCGGTTTGGATACTGGCAGGATGGTATTGGTTGGAAAGAATTTTCGCTTTTTTCTGGTTTTAACTACTGGAGCACTGCAAGTAAACGCAGGTCTGCAAACGAATGGAGCAGCTGGAGACAGAGAAGAACTGGAGGATGGAACAGGAGAGGGAGCAGTTGCTACAGAGGGCTTTTTTACAGGGTTAAAGGCAGGATAGGTGCAGCGAGTGGGAACAGGGTACTGACATGCGGTAGATAGCCAAGTATACTGGGCTGTAACTGGAGGAGCTGTTGGGAATACAGGAGTAGAGTTAGAAGCAGGACTGGGTTTTTGTAAGCTGACTGAGGCTGGGTGCAACAAGTCTGTCCATGTCTGCAGTATGGGTTGAACAAAGCTGAGCTTACACAAAGCCTGTCTGGTCAATGACTGCACTGCGTTTATACAATCTCTTAGTGTCTGTGGTGAACATGTGGAATAACGCTCCAGAAAGTAACCCACATCATCCTCTAATAACCACACCAGGGACTCTACCTGGTCTGCACTAAATGGTGGCAAAAATTCATCCCTGCATTCGGGGGTACCAGATGAAACCAACTCTGCACAAACCTCAATCAAAGGCTGCACCTCAGAGAACTCTGTGCCCTGATCTACTAGAACATGAGCGAGCCGTATACATTCTAGCAGTTCATCCCGGGTATACTCCTTCAGAGTTTGATAAGCATACTCCCTGTCATCAAACACTAGCAGATATAAATACGCAACCTCATCCAGATCCATCCTTCCCATCAACAAGCCAAGATGGCTTCCCTGTGCAGCCACTTCTGGTCAGGATTGGCCTTGGTGTAATGTCAGGGCTCCCAGGTATGACCAGAGGTGTGTGACTGAAGCAGGGAAACGCAGACTTCAGATATGTGATTAACAATGTAATTTATTAACACTAACAATACAAACATAAACGCAGTGCAATACTAAACATAATACAGTGCAAACAAACCCAACCAACCACCCACAGATAACAGTACATACAAGAAAGCGTCGTCAGGCAGGCCGAGTCAATATCAATTGGGCAGGTAGGTACAGGGGGAGCAAGCGGAGAATGGTCGGGGTCACAGGCCAGGTTCAGCAGGTAGCAAGCAGCGTAGTACAGAGGGTCAGGCAGAGGGATGGTCAGGGTCACAAGCCAGGGATCAGAACAGGTAGCAAGCAGCGTAGTACAGAGGGTCAGGCAGAGGGATGGTCAGGGTCACAAGCCAGGGATCAGAACAGGTAGCAAAGGAACAGAAACAGGATGCAGGACAGATACAGGGCCCAGGACAAACACAACACCAAGGCAGAGTCTGCAAGTCTGGCCATCCCTTAAATACACCAGTATCATCAGTTCCAGGTGTTAGCTGGCTGAAAGGTTGAGTCTCTGATTGCTGGGAGCACCCGCTGGCCAGCCCTGGTACTGCAGATCAAAAGGCAGGTGAGTCCCACCATTGCTGGCCAGTCCATTCCTGACAATTACGCTGAAGATAGTTCTTATTGACATTGGCTGTATGTTTAGGGTCATTGATGCAGAATAAATCTGGGGCCAATTACACGCCTCCCTGATGGTATGGCATGATGGATAAGTATCTGCCTGTATTTCTCAGCATTGAGGACACCATTCATTCTGACAAAATCTCCAACTCCATTTGCACAAATGCAGCTCCAAACTTGCAAGGAACCTCCACCATTGTTGGCTGCAGACACTCATTATTGTTCCGCTCTTCAGCCCTCTGATGAACAAACTGCCTTCTTGAACAGCTACTAAATATTTTAGATTTTGACTCATCAGTCCAGAGCACCTGCCACTTTTCTGTACCCCAGTTCCTATGTTTTCATGCATAGTAGAGTCACTTGGGCTGGCCATACATTATACAATTTTCTGTTCAATTTCTGCTCAATTTCCTTTAGATTTACCTTCAACTATGTAGTGCAAGGGCCTGCCTAGTTGGATACAATTGAAAGTGTTGTTTAGGCTTGACCTCATATTATATGGTTTTTGGTAAATCTAAAGCAAAATTCTCAAGAACATTGTATAATATATGGCCAGCCTTAGCCTTGTTTCCATGTCGGAGGTTTGGATTTCTGGCCACAATTCTTCCATGAAGACCACTTCCAGCCAGACTTCTCTATACAGTAGATGGGTGTACCTGGGACCCACTGGTTTCCCCTAGTTCTGTGCTGGTGGCACTGCTGGAAATATTTCAATGTCAAAGGGAAGTAAGAAAGTAAGCATACAAGTGTAAAAATTGATACTGGTTTGAAGCTAAAGGGTAGTCATACCAAATTTTGATTTGATTTAGATGTTTCTTCCATTCACTCACTATATTTTTGAAAGCATTCTTACTTTACAGCATGTCTTCACACCTGCTTAAAACTTTTGCACTATATATATATACAGTGTATATAAACACAAACTCCATAGGAGGATTTTATTAACAAAAAACAGTTTGAAACATTAAAGTGGACCTGTGCCTCCTTTCCCTAAGATTCATATCAGTGAACATTTCTGCATGCTGGAAGGAATTTCCCTAACACTGCTTTTTTATTTGCTTTACTTACCTTTTTTTGTTAATTAAAACTATACTCTAATAAACCATTCAACCTAATAAAATACTACATAGAAGAAATAACACATATTGAACAGTAACATACTTACATAGTTACATAGTTAGTCTGGCTGAAAAAGACAAAAGTACATCCTGTTCAACCACAATTGTTGACTGAAAATAAATGACCTATTTAGGAACACAATGAAGTCACACAGCCATGACCTGAAACAACCTGCTAGTGTTGAACAAAAGCCAAAAATGTTCATTGTGAAAACACAGCATCTAGATACCTGACGTTGAGAAATATAACAAATAAAGACAATCATATACCTTGAGAATGCTCTTCCCAAAAAACCTTATTGATTAAGTAAAGCTCCCAAGAAATGTTACAATTGTTCATTCAGAACAATGATATGAGATTGTCAGGAACTCTAACACCCATTATCAACAGTGTCAATTACCTTGAGCCGATATCTATATGACTTGCGAGCCAAGTTGTATCCACCAAATAACTACCCCCCAAGACGCCAATATGGACACAGTATATCTCAAGTATATCTGGATCGCACACACCCAACACACAACTACCACTGTGTACATAAAATTAATTTTCCATATTGTGTTGCGCTCCTATTAATAAGAATCTCTTCTATACCACTGGTCCCTTAATAGCACCCAAAATTAATAATGTATGATCAAATAGTCTAATTAACAAAAAAATATGTATAAAAAATATGAAAAAGCACATGTGTATACAATTACTCAAAAAATCTTAATATAATAATCACTTATATGAAAAATAACTAAATGTGAATACTAGTACACTCTTCAAAAGTACATGATGTTGTAACATAAACGTGATAACAAATCAATAATACACCATGATTAGTGAAAAAAAGAAGAAAAAATATATAAAAAATATATGTGATAAAAAATATATATATATAATATCAAAAAAAAGAAAAAGAAAGCCGGAGAAAGCCGGATTGTTTGACAGACGGCGGGTGCATGACTCAACGGTCGGCGGAGGACTCGTTACATACAAATTGCCTTATATTGAAAACAGCAAATGTGAGTGAACCATTTGGAAGCAATAAAGCAGAAATTTTTAAAAAGGATAAAACACTATGTTTGGTAATTTGTCCCCACATATGGAGAAACGCATGGAGAGGAGAGCATAAGGGGATTGGAATTTTCGTAAGGAGTGATTAATCCCGGAAGGGTTAATCAATGGTAAAGGATATCCACATTCCATAATCTATAAAGGAGAAATCTCATCTAAGCAGGTTCCATAGGAGGTGAACCACAAGCACATATAGCCTAATTGCAGGCAGATAAGGAGGTGAGCATACATCTGCACTAATTAGAGGATTCACAAAGAGTCACGGATTCATATACAGTCACGGATTCACAAAAAGTCACCGATTCAAGATTAAATCAAGCACAGAGTCACTGTATTATAAGGACATTATTATATATATTTTTTACACATTTATTAATTTGTAGTACACATATATATATTTTTTTGATATTATATATATATATTTTTTATCACATATATTTTTTATATATTTTTTCTTCTTTTTTTCACTAATCATGGTGTATTATTGATTTGTTATCACGTTTATGTTACAACATCATGTACTTTTGAAGAGTGTACTAGTATTCACATTTAGTTATTGTTCATATAAGTGATTATTATATTAAGATTTTTTGAGTAATTGTATACACATGTGCTTTTTCATATTTTTTATACATATTTTTTTGTTAATTAGACTATTTGATCATACATTATTAATTTTGGGTGCTATTAAGGGACCAGTGGTATAGAAGAGATTCTTATTAATAGGAGCGCAACACAATATGGAAAATTAATTTTATGTACACAGTGGTAGGTGTTGGGGTGTTGGGTGTGTGCGGTCCAGATATACTTGAGATATACTGTGTCCATATTGGCGTCTTGGGGGGTAGTTATTTGGTGGATACAACTTGGCTCGCAAGTCATATAGATATAGGCTCATAGTGATTATTAACATACCAAACTTGCTGGAGACAATATGGAAGTATTCACTTATTTGGAAGATAGAAATATAGATATTGAAGCTATTTTTAAGGCAGATGATAAAAACGATGTGAACATTCAGAATGTGTTTAGACGGGCAGGACATCTAATGGAGAAAAAAATTAATACATGGTGGGACATAATAACCATGGAAAAATATATAAAAGAAAAATTAATACCTAGGAAATTGAGATGGGATTTACCCATAGCGGATGGATTAATGGAGGAGGAGGATAAAATCGAATGGTATAATTTCTTTAGTGAGAAGAGTTTAGAGTTGTTGGTATTCCTCACCAAGAGAAAACAAAGGAAAATGAGGAAGATTGAAATAAATGTAAAAGAACAAGTAGAAAAAATAGATTCATTTAAAGATCACTCTGACTTTGGTAAATATATGAGTGAATTGAATAGGAATGTAAAGAATAAAGATCAGGAGAACAAAAATAAAAAGAAAAGGAAATATCAAAGAGTGGTACAAGATTATAGTTCAAAACAGGTGTACAAATGGCAGAGCAAAATTAACAACACAGGCACTGCATCCACAGAAAGCACACCCACTAAATCTGTGTCAAATAGTGAATTAGTAGTGAAAAAGTCTATAGGATTTGCAACACCTAAAAATGCAAACTTAACCAAGAAAACACCCATATCTAAAAAAGAGATGGGACCATCCCAATATGGCCATAACAGGGATAATTGGAGACAATATGATCAGTATCCTCCTCAAAATAGAGAAGTATATCGATTCCCTCATCCAGGTTATAAACCATATTTCAATCAAGGATATAGAGGGGGAGGCTACAGAAGACCTTATGGTCACCCACCTAGGAACACACAGGGATATAGACCTAATTATTATAGATCCCCAGGATACAAACCACAAGGCTATCCTCCACCACATAATCATATGTATAATGTTCCAATTCATAATAGTTATTCACCTTTGGAGCAATTACAACAAGAGAACCCCATTCCTAACCCTTTTTTAGGGTGGGACTACAATCCCACACACAATACAGAAAGATCAGAAAGAGGGGAAAGAGAGGAGGAAGAAACAGGAAACAAGAAAAGGAGAAGAGATCCATAGGTCAGGGCATATACAATCTTATTGGAATATCATTAACCAAAGAAGAGATCAAAGTATTAGATAGAGGCCTGAAGTTTGCTCCGACTAACAAATTGAATACATTTGAAACTTATGTCAGTGTGCAAAAATTTGTGAGAAAATTAAATTTAAAAAAGTATTTTATACAAAATCCGATTAAAATAAGTAGCCAGCACATTAGTAACACACAACATAGCACGTTGAAAAATAAATCTGTATTCAATCCTAAAAATCAAGATAATATATATATTAATAGTTTCAAGAAATTGGTAATGGAAGATATAGAAACATTAAAGATTAAAACGTTCAAAGGAGAATCTGATATTAATAGAGGAATTAAGTCCTTGAAAGATAGAAACAATATAGTAATAAGACCGGCCGACAAGGGGGGAGGAATAGTAATATTATCAAAAGATTCATATGAAACATCTATGAGTAAAATGCTAGAAGATACAGAAACATATTGTAAATTGATTAACAATCCTACGAAGTTGTATAAAAAGGAATTAAATAAATTAATAGAATATGGAAAGAAAAAAGATATTTTAGATGAAAAAGAAGCGAAATATTTGGTGCCATCGGTGAGTAAAATACCAATAATTTACTCTATACCGAAAATACATAAGGATTTGAAGGATCCCCCTATGAGACCTATAGTAAATGGTATAGATGGGCTAACATCTAGGATTGGACAATACATAGACCAGTTCCTTCAACCCTTGGTAGAAAAAACTAAAGCATATATTAAGGATACCACACATGTGATTAACATCACACAAACAGTTGAGGTAAATAGTGATCTGATTCTGAGTACAGCAGACGTCTCCTCATTGTACACCATTATAGACCACACAGGGGCGTTGGATGCAGCGTTATGGGCTCTAAATAAATATTCCTCTCTTTGCAAAAAACAAATTAAATTTTTGATTAAATGCATACAATTTTCCCTAAGCCATAATTATTTCTGGTATAAAGGTGATTATTATTTACAAGTGAGGGGCGTTGCAATGGGTGCCCGTTTTGCACCCAGCATTGCTAACCTATATATGGCAAAATGGGAGGAGGAAGTAATATTTAAAAATATCAATAGTAATATAATTAAATATGGTCGATTTATTGATGACATCATAATACTATGGAGAGGAGATGTACCATCATTGACTAATTATTACCAGAATTTAAATCAGAACACTAAAAATATTACACTAAGTTGGACTATCAATGAGAAAGAGATAAATTTTCTAGACCTCAAACTAATAAATATAGGTGTTGGTATAATAACAAAAAACTATTTTAAGAAAACAGATCGCAATTCATACATTCCTGTCAATAGTTGTCACCATAGACCATGGATTAAGAATGTCCCTAGGGGACAGTTCCTTAGATTGCGACGGAATTGCACCAATGTAGAAGACTACAGAGAGCAGAGTAAAATACTGGCCCAAAGGTTTGTGGATAAAGGTTATAAGAGAGAAACAATATTAGAAGAAATTAAGAGAATAGAAGTTATAGATAGAACAACATTATTAGAAAATAAGATACAACATAAAGAAGATGAACAAGAAATATCGATAATATTACCTTATAATAAACAACATAGAGATATACAGAAAATTATATCCAAGCATTGGAACATACTGAAATTAGATAAGACCCTCAAACCTATTATTAAAGATAAACCTAGGTTTATTTACAAAAGGGCATCTAATATTCGAGATCGAGTAGTGAAAAATGTGCTAGAACCTCCCCGAAAATCGACTAGCACTTTAAGCTTTTTCAATGGGACAGGGTTTTACAGATGCGGTCGATGCTATAGCTGTAGAAGAACACATGTGAATCCAAGATGCAGACAGTCATTTACCAACCCAAAAAATGGGAAACAATATGAGATCAATCAATTTATTACATGTGATAGCAGGGGTGTAGTGTACGCCCTAAAATGCCCATGTAATTATTTATATATAGGACGTACAAAGAGAAGTCTCAGAGAACGTGTGAAAGAACATATACACAATATCAGTATAGGCTACAAATATCATCATTTATCAGTACATTTTAAACAATATCATAACCAGGACACAGAGAAAATAGAATTTTGGGGCATTACTAAACATAACCCACATTGGAGGGGAGATAATTTAGTGCGAGAAATAAGTAAAAAGGAGTCATTTTGGATCTACGAGTTGGGCAGTTTAGCACCAGGGGGGTTAAATAAGGAATTCGATTTATCGTGCTTCATAAGTGATGTTTAGATGTAAACATATTACAAGTTGATAACATATATAAAAGGTTTTTTTGCCTTGACCTAGGAGGACTTAAGTGTTTGTGTGGTGAATGTGAGGGGAGTAATAGTGATTCACAGTGGTTATGGCTCGTCTCCCATTTGCCACAGAAATATATATTAATATGTTTTATGTATTGTGTATCTATAGTGATACTTTAATAAAGGTAGTATATATGACAGTGGAGGGCTTACATGCCGCATTTTCAGAATATCTACTACACATTTTGATGTATGGGTATAGGTTTATTCCGTGCTCATTCACTAAGGTGTGTCAAGTGTTTAAGTATCCATGTGGGAGATTCCGTGTTTATTTAATATTTATTATTTATTTATTTTTTCTTTAGTTTTTTTGACATGTTAATTATAAGACATGCCTTAAAAGAGATTTTATATTATTATGAATATTTTTTAAATTCTTTCATTATATAATTTTTGAATGGATCATTTTTTATTTTTATTTAATTTTATTTAATTTTATTTTATTTTATTTACTATATATATATTTCCCTAGGTGTATATTTCCATTGATTTACTCATTTTAATATTTAATAAAATATTTTTTATATGGATGTAGGTGGATATACACAAACATCTATATATGTTTTATATATGATGACATGCATTTTTTAGGTATAAAATTGTTTTTTTAATAAGCAAGTGTTGTGATCATTATATGTCAAATAGATCGTTTGGAGTCCTGGCAAGCCGCAGAGTCATGTCACAATGTATTTCTCCAAGTTAGACAAAGCAGTAAGAGTAACAAATGTATCAATTGGCAATGATATTAAAGTAATGAAAGTGCCCCCAAAAACATGGCTGCTCCCTGCAGATATACAACAAAATGGCGCGGCCGTGTTATATAAGCCGGCAATGGAAGAGTGACTAACCTATCAAAACCCCCTGATGAAGCCACGTGACCAGTGGCGTAACGCGTAGGGGTGGGGCTGCAACGTCACTCGGAGAAAGCCGGATTGTTTGACAGACGGCGGGTGCATGACTCAACGGTCGGCGGAGGACTCGTTACATACAAATTGCCTTATATTGAAAACAGCAAATGTGAGTGAACCATTTGGAAGCAATAAAGCAGAAATTTTTAAAAAGGATAAAACACTATGTTTGGTAATTTGTCCCCACATATGGAGAAACGCATGGAGAGGAGAGCATAAGGGGATTGGAATTTTCGTAAGGAGTGATTAATCCCGGAAGGGTTAATCAATGGTAAAGGATATCCACATTCCATAATCTATAAAGGAGAAATCTCATCTAAGCAGGTTCCATAGGAGGTGAACCACAAGCGCATATAGCCTAATTGCAGGCAGATAAGGAGGTGAGCATACATCTGCACTAATTAGAGGATTCACAAAGAGTCACGGATTCATATACAGTCACGGATTCACAAAAAGTCACCGATTCAAGATTAAATCAAGCACAGAGTCACTGTATTATAAGGACATTATTATATATATTTTTTACACATTTATTAATTTGTAGTACACATATATATATATATTTTTGATATTATATATATATATTTTTTATCACATATATTTTTTATATATTTTTTCTTCTTTTTTTCACTAATCATGGTGTATTATTGATTTGTTATCACGTTTATGTTACAACATCATGTACTTTTGAAGAGTGTACTAGTATTCACATTTAGTTATTTTTCATATAAGTGATTATTATATTAAGATTTTTTGAGTAATTGTATACACATGTGCTTTTTCATATTTTTTATACATATTTTTTTGTTAATTAGACTATTTGATCATACATTATTAATTTTGGGTGCTATTAAGGGACCAGTGGTATAGAAGAGATTCTTATTAATAGGAGCGCAACACAATATGGAAAATTAGTGTCAATTACCTGCTGGGAGATCAACTGTTTACCTATGAGTTACATAGACAATGGTCCCGACTCCTCTTACAATCCTCGGGTGTTTACATAGACTGTGAAATTATGCAGATCACTTCCGAGAACCAAACTTGCCCTCCTGAGGATTTACCCCCCTTCCTGACCAGACCATTTTTGCGTTACGGCGCTACATTACTTTCACTAACAATTGTGCGGTCATGCAACGCTGCACCCAAATGAAATTTAGGTCCTTTTTTCCCACAAATTTAGCTTTTTTTGGCGGTATCTAGTCACCCGTGCGTTTTTATTTTGTGCTATTAAACATGTCCAGTAAAAAAAATTAAAAAATCAAATTTCATCATAAATTTAGGCCAAAATGTATGCTGCGACATGTCTTTGCTTAAAAAAAATCCCAACACATGTAAATTAATTTGTTAAAGTGAAAGTTATAGCGTTTACAAATAGGGATATAGATACTGGGAATTTTTTTTACTACTATTAATGGCGGTGATCAGCGACTTTTAGCGAGACTGTGGCAGACATGCTGACACTGGGGGGGGGGGGGGAACTAACTTGGTGTCACTGACATCCCCAGTGACACCAATACAGTGATCAGTGCAAAAAAAAAGCACTGACACTGTACTAATGGCATTGGGCAGGAAGGGGTTAATGTGGGGGCGATCAAAGGGTTAACTGTGTGCTGGGAGTGTTTTACTAGGGGGCAGGGGGTGTGTGCTTCACTGTAAGCACACTGCTCGGGAGGGCTTTGCTGTGCACAGCCATCCCAAGCAGTGTGCTCAAGCTGACAGGGAGGAAGACTGTAAACAAAACAGTCTTCCTGCCCGTTGCTGATTGTCGGTAATCACCGGGCGCCTGCGGGTAATTACCATCCGGGACCCGGTGATTGACATCCGCGGCCGCGAATGGTGGCGTGGGTAGTGCGTGTGTGCGACTCATGCATGCCCCCTACCCGGAAATGCAAAATCACATATATATACATGATTTTGTGCTATAGGGCAGTCCTTAAGTAGTTAAACTCTACAAAATACTCAGCTGACATATTCATAGAGTCATACGATGATCACAGGAATCCATCCCATCAATTTTGCAACTACAAAAGCATAAAAAGAATTAACCAAATATCAAACAGTTTATAACGACAAATGATAAGTATTGAGATTTGGGTAGACTGTTTGAGAGATATTAAAACAAATGACTTACTAATAATATTAAAATACAGCCTGCCCCTCTGTTCAGCAGTGTCCTCACCACCGCTGGTTTCACCGTCCGTCTTCTCGCCCTGGTGCCAGCATCTTTAGTGTGGGCACCCGGCTGTGTCAGCTTGCGGCTTCACAGCTGGGTGCCCACTGCGCATGCGCAAGTAGCACTGCGCTTTGTGAATGGCCCCGTAGTCTTCTGGGCCTGTCACATGTCCCAGAAAACTATGGGGAGGAAGGAAGGTAGAAAAACTTCCGCTTCCAATCGCCTAGGCGATCGCAGCGGAAGTGGAAGCGGGTACCTGTCAAATTCGGGTACCCGCTCCCCAAAAGAGGAGCAGGAGACAAAGCATTAAAGCGGAACTTCCCCTTTTGGGTGGAACTCTGCTTTAAGATCATACATAAACTGGGAGATTACTCATAACCAAGTGATAACCTGCTAACCGCCAAAGCTAATGGCCACTATTCAGTGCTCCTACTCCTCGACCTCTCTGCGGCTTTCGGCATGGTTGACCACCCCCTCCTCCTCAAAATACTACACTCTCTTGGCCTCAGAGATTCCGCCCTCTCCTGGCTCTCTTCCTATTTATCACAGCACTCCTTCAGCCTTAACTATAACGATGCCACCTCCTCCTCACTCCCCCTCTCTGTTGGGGTCCCTCAAGGTTCTGTCCTCAGGCCCCTTCTCTTCTCCATCTACACCTCCTCCCTTGGCCAATTGATACACTCTAACGGCTTCAACTACCATCTCTATGCCAATGACACGCAAATCTATCTCTCTACCCCTCAGCTCACCCCTTCAGTCTCCACCCGTATCACAAGCCTACTGAGCGACATATCGGACTGGATGTCACTCCACTTCCTCAAACTAAATCTTTCCAAAAATGAACTCCTAGTTTTCCTCCCAGCCCGCGCCCCCCCCCCCTGACTTCTCCATCAAGACCAACAACACCACCATCAGTCCCTCCCCCAAGCCAGAGTACTTGGTGTCATCCTAGACTCCAATCTGTCCTTCCAGCCCCAGGTCCATTCTCTGACAAAATCATGTAGACTTCACCTCTGCAACATCTCCAAAATACGACTGTTCCTAACCTCGGAAACCACTAAGCAACTCATTCACTCTGTCAGGGATCGCGGTGTCCCGTCGGCCGGCGCATGCGCGCTGGCAACGGCTCACGCCGGGACACAGGCACCAGGTCCCAGCGAGCCGGAGATGACAGGATGCCGCGCATGCGCAGTGGAAGCTGCGGGCGCGCCTCGGGCGGCCAATGACAGCCCGGGGGCGCATCCTGGGCGGCCAATGACAGTGCAGGGCGCACTATTTAAAGATGCCCTGCACTGTCAGCAATTGCTGCAAGGTCTTCCTGTGTTCCCGAGTTCCTGCACCTGTCTAGTGACCCTGTTTGACCCTGACTACGCTGCCTGCCCCTGTGATTGACCCGGATTGCCCTGACTACGCTGCCTGCTCCTGTGATTGACCCGGATTGCCCTGACTACTCTGCCTGCTCCTGTGATTGACCCGGATTGCCCTGACCATTCTACGAACTGACTTACCCTGCTGACCCTGTGTGTGACCCGACTACTCTTTGCCCGCCGATTCTGTACCTCGCTTACCCCCACTGGACCACGATCCGTTACTACCCTGCTGGGGCCGCCATCCGCTTCACATCTGGCTCTACGGTACCTGCATACGTCCCCGGAGGTCTCCTCAGCCACTGGTGGGCCTGCTCAGAGGTCGTGACCTGGTCCGGGACTGTTTAAAGTCCATCCCCACCATCAGGGGCCCTGGTGAAAGCACAGCCCGGGCTTAGACCCCACGCTCTGGGTAGGTCTGTCAGTTGGCAGCCTGAGGCACCACCTGGCGGATCCTAACACACTCCCTTATTATATCACGCCTCGACTACTGTAACTCCCTCCTCATCGGCTTACCTCACCGCAGGCTATTCCCGCTTCAGTCCATCTTGAATGCTGCGGCCAGACTCATCCACCTCACAAACCGCTCCGTATCCACCACCCCCCTCTGCCAATCCCTCCACTGGCTTCCGATTGCCCAACGGATAGAATTCAAAATGCTAACATTGATGTACAAAGCTGTTCATAATACTGCCCCAAACTACATCACCGACCTGATATCCAAATACCACCCAAACTGTACTCTCCACTCCTAAGACCTCCTACTCTCTAGTTCCCTGGTCTCCTCCTCCCATGCTCGCCTCCAGGACTTTTCCAGGGCCTCCCCATCCTCTGGAACTCCCTACCCCAATCCATCAGACTATCACCTACTCTCCTCACCTTTAGGCACACCCTGAAAACCTATCTCTTCAGGTAAGCCTACCCCGCCCTCAGCTAATCACTGAACTCCTCCACTCTTCCTACCACTCCATCCCCCACAGTTGTTTCCTCCTGTACCACTATCCCCTCCCTCCTAGATTGTAAACTCCAAGGGGCAGGGCACTCGTACCCCTCGTGTATTGAAGCCACGTGACACTGTGGCGCAACGAGTAGGGGAGGGGCTTTGACGTCACCACGTACCCGACTTCTGAACTGCGAGTATAGACTGTGTGTGGAAGACATACAGAGGAGGCTTGTCACATCCGCGCTGAGCGGCTTTAATATACACAAAGGCGCATTTTAATGTTATACCATGTGAGTGCATATTTGTTAAAGGGCACTGAATACATTTTTAAAAAACGATAAGGCACTATATACCTTTTCTTTTCTTACTGCTATAACGAGGTGAGAAGCAGAGGGATGGATCAAAATCCTGCAGTGTAAGGAGGGAGAGATCCTTATACTCACACAAGCACACTAGCAGTGATTAATCCAGGAGAACACGGGAGCTCCATAGTCCATCTCATCCTGAAGGATTCAATCATAGAATCATCTAATTGGATCTAAAAGCTTTGTTTGCCTAGCATTAGGCTTACAGGAAGGTGAGCGCATAAGAGTGTCAAAATGTAAGCAAGGATCTAAACAACGATTTGAACACACACAAATATTTTTGGACACCTTTAATTTTTAAATAATTTTTTTCGGACACTTTTTATTATATATTTTTGGACACTTTTGATTTATTATTTATATATAATATTTTTGATATCTTTTTTATTTATTTTTAATGTTTCCTATATATTTTTCACAATTTTATTTATTTAATTTCATTTAGATCAATCATCATATTATACAATTGTTTTCACCCATGTATAATATCCTATATATGATTGTAATTTATTGTGTATATGCTAATTGAAAAATCTAGCAAGTGTATTGCAATATAGATTGATTCAATTTATCACTTTACTGACAGTGTATGTCATTAAACACAGTTATCAAATTTATTAGTTAAAAATTCATCATAGGGGCGCAGCATTTTTTATACATAATTATTCACTTATATTGCACATATCAATGAGGATGTGATTAAGTGCCAGCGAACAATACTAGAAAATAATAGTATATTATTTTTGTGGCTCACAAGTAACTCACAAATGCCATTATTAAGCTTGTGATCTACCAGAATTCCCAGATCCTTCTCCACCATTGATTCACCCAGTTGTACTCCCCAGAGTAAGTAAGTTTTTCCAAGCCTGTAGACTTTACATTACACATTAGATGTGTGTGGGGAACTGTGTCAAACACTTTTTGCAAAATCCAAGTATGACACGTCCACCGCCACCCTTCTGCCCAAGGTTTTGCTCACCTCCTCATAAAAAGAAATCAGATTTGTTTGACAACTTCTGTCTTTCATGAATCCATGCTGTCTGTTGGTTAAAATATTTTTTTCAAGCAATAACTCATCTATGTGGTCTTTTATTAAACTGTTCAGTATCTTCCCAACTATAGATGTTAAACTAACAGGTCTATAATTACTTGGTAAAGAGTTTGACCCCTTTTTAAATATTGGCACCACATTGGCCTTACACCAATCCAGTGGTACTATGTCAGTCATTAACCACTTGCCAACCGCAGATAGCCGAATGACAGCTTCACTGTGGCCAGCCAGTTCTGGGATGGTGTCTATGTTTTCTATGTTTTCTATGACCACATGGACATCAGCATTACAGGGAAATACAGATTGTGCATCTCATCTGTACTCCTGAAAAAGTGGAACTAGATTCTGTTTGGAGGAATACCCCTGAAATGAAGGACTGAAAGATATGGATTCCCTATGTTAGCCCATGCTTGATAATAACTGCAAGAGGGTAATAGTACCTGGTATCATTTTTGGCTGGATTATAGAGGGTACTAGTACCTAGTATCACTATTCACAAGTGGTTGGAGTGATCACTAGTTTTTCACGTTTTGGGTTTTATTTATTTATTTATTGATTTATGCAGTGGAAGAATAAGTATATATTTATATATTACTTGCACGAGTCTTTTTTTTTTTCTCACTATTTTAAGAGTGATTTTGTGTTTTGCACAGAGTGAAGTACATATATTTAAAAAAGATAATACACTATGAATTTTTTTCCTTTTTTTTGAGGTTTTCATGGAATATTTAGGATCAATTTCCTTTTAACTGGATTGAAGTGAAAAATTTGGAACTTGGATTTTGGACACATTGGGATTTTATTTTATGTAATTTTATTTTGTGATTTTGAGATATAATTGGGAGTGAATTTATTTGAACACAATTTTTAAGTTTAAGTGATTAATATTTATTTTGATTGTCTAAATTGATTATATTTGTAGATTTTAATTTTGGGTTTTACGGGGGATTTATATGTTTTATCACGAAAAGGATATGTTGGATTGTATACTTTCTAGGGAGAAAGTGTGACTTTTTGGTGGGAGTGGAAGGGAAGGAGTTTATTGATTGAAGGCTTCCACCAGGATTTGGGAGTATAAAACTGCAGACCGAAGGTGTTAGAGTGCAGGGTGAAAAGAGAGGAGGCCAAGAAGACCCTACTCTCCATTAGATGCCCACAGCAACAGAGTTTCTGCCACACTGAGCAGGGTGTAAGCAGCTGGTCTTAAAGCAGGGTGTAAGCAGCTGGTCTGATGCTGCTACTCTGGACCAACAGCCTGAGGGATTCCTGTAGTGCCTCCCTCCAATGGAACCCTCACTGTCATCACAGACTAGGGGAATAAAATCTCTGAGGGCTGGCAATGTAAAAATACTTATCTCTACCTTGTACCTACTATTTGCTTTAAAGTGGTAGTAACCTTGGGCATATTAAAAAAAAAAACCCTGCAAAGGTAAAGGCATAATGTGCTAGTATGCATCAAATGCTAGCACATTATGAAATGCTTACCTTAGAAGAAAGCCTTCTAGCAGCCCGCTGTCACTGCTGACAGAGCTTCCATCTTCACCCAATCTCCTTTCTGGGTTCGTGTGTTCCAACTGCCTGACATCACCCCCGGGCATGCGCATGAGAGTCACTGGCACAGCACATAGCTGGCATGCTGTGTGAATATCTCCCAAACACCACACATTTAGGAGATATTCACTGTGCCTACAGATCAGCCTTATTAAAGGTTACCTGTAGGTACTAGTCCAAAAAAAGAACAAAACCAGTGGGTTGAACAAAATTAAACTGACCTGATTACCCTATTCAAACATCCAAGGTGGATGGGGGAATCTTCCCTGCTCAGCTATTGTATTCTGACATTTGGGAGACTTCCCCGCCATCAGAGTACAATGATCAGTACTGCCACCTGTAGCCTGCAGCTCTGACCTAGAGGCAAATATCAGGCATGTTGGAGATACAACAGCATGTACTATATAGTATTGTGTGTTAATATCACTTGACCAGTAGATGGCACTGTACACTAAGGTTACTAGTTGTGCATATGTGTAAAACTTGTTGGTTCTCTCTCTTCCTTTCTCTCTTCTCTCTCTTCAAAACCAAGATGTCTGCTGAAATGTGTTCTGTATGTTTGCAACTTAAGCCACACAAGTAAAACAGACTTCTGCCTCATCACAAGCTACCAGTGTCTTCTCTAACACATAACCAACAGGTTATGGGCCCAGCTCCAGACACTGGAAAAAGGAGAACTACAAGCAAGTAAGTGCTGCATTTACAATCCTACCAAATCCTGTGTGAGGAAACAAGAGCTGTATCCAATTCACTGAAAGATGGCAAGTGCTTCAGATATGAAGTTTACAATAGCAAAGCTCAACAATACCAACTACCAGCTATGGAAGTTTAAGCTTGAAATGCTGCTATCCAAAGTTGACTTGTGGCAGGTACTAGATACACACAGACCCAATGACAACCCATAAGAATGGGACAGAAAAAACAGGCAAGCAAAAGCAGTCATAAGCCTGTTAGTGGAGGACAATCAACTCATTCATATAAGGAAAGAAAACACAGCTAAAGGTATGTGGACTGCATTACAAAAACTGCATGAACGTGCAAACCTAAACAGTAAACTATATCTGCTGCGCAAACTGTATAAGATGAGGCTGGAAAAAGGGCAGGAAATGGGTGAACATATAAATGCTAAACTAGAAATTGTGGACCAGCTGGGTGCAATAGGTGAAGAAATGAAAGACAATCATGTTGTGGCACTACTGCTATGCAGCCTTCCAGAATCATACAGTGCCCTTATAAATGCTCTAGAAACTAGACCAGAAACTGAACTGACGCTAGAATATGTTAAGGGAAAATTAATTGATGAATACAGCAGAAGAAAGGAAAATTTGCATAGTGAAGAGAACGAGAGATCGGAGGCAGCTCTGAAGGTGCATGAAGGCATAAGACAAAGCAAAGAAAGGGTATGTTTTTGCTGCAAAAAGGCCGGTCACCTGAAAAAGAACTGTTCAATCTGGAAAGCTGAGCAGCGAAAGCGGGAGCTACCCACAAGAGAAAGAGCTAAAGCAGTCATGAAAGAAAATGAAAGTGCATCATGGAGTGGTACTTTTAAAGTGACTCAGAAAAATACCTCACACGGATGGTACATTGATTCAGGGGCAACAAGTCACATGACAAGCGACGAGACATTCTTCACAGAAATTGATTTTAGTGTAAAAGATAAAGTCTTCCTAGCAAATGGGAACAGTATTACAGCAGAAGGTAATGGTCAGGGATTTCTGAACTGCAAAATGCCATCAGGGGGCAAGCAGAGCATCCTTGTAAAGAATGTTCTATATGTTCCAAGCCTAGAAGGAAGCCTCCTATCAGTTAAAACCATTGCAAGCAATGGACTCACTGTCCAGTTCAGAGGTAATAAATGCGCAATTCAAAATGGAAAGCAAATTCTAGCAAGAGGAAGATTAAATGAACATCTATACAAACTCATCACTGAAAGTGAGAAGGCTAATGCGGCAACTCATAACCCACATGACAAGTGCATCCACCTGTGGCATAGAAGATTGGGGCATCGAAACCCAGAATCTATAAAGGACTTTGCAAAGAGAGGTCTATCAGAAGACATGAAAATATTGCCTTGCCACACACTCAGCAAGTGCATGTGTTGCATTAAAGCAAGGCCACCCGTACCCCTCTTCCACAGACCAGTCAGAGTAAAACCATTAAACCCATGGAACTGATACACAGTGATTAGAGATGAGCGAATCGAACTAGGCGAACCGGAATTCGAGTCGAATTTCAGGAAATATTCGATTCGTGTCGAAACCGAAATTTTGCCTACTTCGGGTGCGCGAATCGAACATTTCCCGATCAGCCGGCAAAAGTGTCCCTGCAGTGAGCTCCGCTATTTCTGACAGTTCTCTGACAGAAGGAACACATGTTTAGCGGTTGAAACATTGTATCTATTAGTTTACATTTAGGATACAGATGTTTCAACCACTGTACATGTGAAGAAGTTGTGAGAGAACTGTCAGAAATAGAGGAACTCTGCACATACACTTTTTGCCGGCTTGGAATTATTCTTCTTTTCATCCTACTTCTTCTTCTTCTTCATCCTCAGAAGAAGAGGATGAGGATGAGGATGAAGAAGAAGAAGAAGAAGAAGAAGAAGAAGAAGAAGAAGTAGGATGAAAAGAAGAATAATTCCAAGCCGGCAAAAAGTGTATGTGCAGAGTTCCTCTATTTCTGACAGTTCTCTCACAGCTTCTTCACATGTACAGCGGTTGAAACATCTGTATCCTAAATGGAAACTAATAGATACAATTTGTATCTATTAGTTTCCATTTAGGATACAGATATTTCAACCGCTGTACATGTGAAGAAGCTGTGAGAGAACTGTCAGAAATAGAGGAACTCTGCACATACACTTTTTGCCGGCTTGGAATTATTCTTCTTTTCATTCTTCTTCTTCTTCCTCATCCTCATCCTCATCCTCTTCTTCTGAGGATGAGGATGAAGAAGAAGAAGAAGAAGAAGTAGGATGAAAAGAAGAATAATTCCAAGCCGGCAAAAAGTGTATGTGCAGAGTTCCTCTATTCTGCAGATACACTTAGAGGAGCTCTGCAGATACACTTAGAGGAGCTCTGCACATACACTTTTTGCCGGCTTGGAATTAATCTTATTTTCATCCTACTTCTTCTTCTTCTTCTTCTTCTTCTTCTTCTTCATCCTCATCCTCAGAAGAAGAAGAGGATGAGGATGAGGATGAAGAAGAAGTAGGATGAAAATAAGAATAATTCCAAACCGGAAAAAAGTGTATGTGCAGAGCTCCTCTAAGTGTATCTGCAGAGCTCCTCTAAGTGTATCTGCAGAATAGAGGAACTCTGCACATACACTTTTTGCCGGAAACCGCTGTATGGAGTGAATGTCCCAGAACTGTCAGAAATAGACTATTTATGACAGTTCTGGGACATTCACTGCATACAGCTGTTTTAACCGCTGTATGGAGGGAATGTCATGGAACTGTCAGAAATAGACTATTAATGACAGTTCTGGGACTGTCCTTCAATGCAGCGGTTGAAACATTGTATGTATTTGTTTCCATAAATGGATCCATTTATGGAAACAAATACATACAATGTTTCAACCGCTGTATGGAAGGACAGTCCCACAACTGTCATTAATAGTCTATTTCTGACAGTTCCATGACATTCCCTCCATACAGCGGTTAAAACAGCTGTATGGAGTGAATGTCCCAGATCTATCAGAAATAGACTATTTATGACAGTTCTGGGACATTCACTGCATACAGCTGTTTTAACCGCTGTATGGAGGGAATGTCATGGAACTGTCAGAAATAGACTATTAATGACAGTTGTGGGACTGTCCTTCAATGCAGCGGTTGAAACATTGTATGTATTTGTTTCCATAAATGGATCCATTTATGGAAACAAATACATACAATGTTTCAACCGCTGTATGGAAGGACAGTCCCACAACTGTCATTAATAGTCTATTTCTGACAGTTCCATGACATTCCCTCCATACAGCGGTTAAAACAGCTGTATGGAGTGAATGTCCCAGATCTATCAGAAATAGACTATTTATGACAGTTCTGGGACATTCACTGCATACAGCTGTTTTAACCGCTGTATGGAGGGAATGTCATGGAACTGTCAGAAATAGACTATTAATGACAGTTGTGGGACTGTCCTTCAATGCAGCGGTTGAAACATTGTATGTATTTGTTTCCATAAATGGATCCATTTATGGAAACAAATACATACAATGTTTCAACCGCTGCATGGAAGGACAGTCCCAGAACTGTCATTAATAGTCTATTTCTGACAGTTCTATGACATTCCCTCCATACAGCGGTTGAAACCGCTGTATGGAGTGAATGTCCCAGAACTGTCAGAAATAGACAGAAACTGTCACAGAACTGTCCTTCTTCTCATCCTTCTCCTTCTTCTCATCCTTCTTCTCATCCTTCTTCTCATCCTTCTCCTTCTTCTCATCCTTCTCCTTCTTCTCATCCTTCTCCTTCTGCTCATCCTTCTTCTCATCCTTCTCCTTCTTCTCATCCTTCTCCTTCTCCTTCTTCTCATCCTTCTCCTTCTCCTTCTTCTCATCCTTCTCCTTCTCATCCTTCTCCTTCTCCTTCTCATCCTTCTCCTTCTTCTCATCCTTCTCCTTCTTCTCATCCTTCTCCTTCTCCTTCTTCTCATCCTTCTCCTTCTCCTTCTCATCCTTCTCCTTCTTCTCATCCTTCTCCTTCTCCTCATCCTTTTTCTTCTCATCCTTCTCCTTCTCCTTCTTCTCATCCTTCTCCTTCTTCTCATCCTTCTCCTTCTTCTCATCCTTCTCCTTCTTCTCATCCTTCTCCTTCTTCTCCTTCTTCTCATCATTCTCCTTCTTCTCATCCTTCTCCTTCTTCTCATCCTTCTCATCCTTCTTCTCATCCTTCTTCTTCTCATCCTTCTCCTTCTTCTCATCCTTCTCCTTCTCCTTCTTCTCATCCTTCTCCTTCTTCTCATCCTTCTCCTTCTTCTCATCCTTCTCCTTCTCATCCTTCTCCTTCTCCTTCTTCTCTTCCTTCTCCTTCTTCTCATCCTTCTCCTTCTTCTCATCCTTCTGCTTCTCATCCTTCTCCTCCTTCTTCTCATCCTTCTTCTCATCCTTCTTCTTCTCATCCTTCTCCTTCTTCTCATCCTTCTCCTTCTTCTCATCCTTCTCCTTCTTCTCATCCTTCTCCTTCTTCTCATCCTTCTCCTTCTTCTCATCCTTCTCCTTCTTCTCATCCTTCTCCTTCTCCTTCTTCTCTTCCTTCTCCTTCTTATCATCCTTCTCCTTCTTCTCATCCTTCTTCTTCTCATCCTTTTCCTTCTTCTCATCCTTCTTCTTCTCATCCTTCTTCTTCTCATCCTTCTCCTTCTCATCCTTCTCTTTCTTCTCATCCTTCTCCTTCTCCTTCTTCTCATCCTTCTCCTTCTTCTCATCCTTCTCCTTCTCCTTCTTCTCATCCTTCTCCTTATTCTCATCCTTCTTCTTCTCATCCTTCTCCTTCTCATCCTTCTCCTTCTCATCCTTCTCCTTCTTCTCATCCTTCTCCTTCTTCTCATCCTTCTCCTTCTCCTTCTTCTCATCCTTCTCCTTCTCCTTCTTCTCATCCTTCTCCTTCTCCTTCTTCTCATCCTTCTCCTTCTTCTCATCCTTCTCCTTCTTCTCATCCTTCTCCTTCTCCTTCTTCTCATCCTTCTCCTTCTCCTTCTTCTCATCCTTCTCCTTCTCCTTCTCCTTCCTCATCTCCAAGGGCATTTAAATTAAAGGTACAGTGTTCTGCACTAATTTAAAGGCTCTCTGAAGCCTAGAAACCCTTTAAATAAGTCATCTTCGTAGCGGAGAAATTCGCATCGAATCGAATTTCACACTGGAATTCGCCGAATCAGCCGAATCGAATTTTTCATTTCTTCGCTCATCTCTAACAGTGATGTGTGCGGACCAATGAAATCCATCACACCTGGCGGGAACAGATATTTACTGACTTTCATTGACGATTATTCCAGGTGCACAATAACGTATCTAATGAAGCACAAAAGTGAGACATTAGAAAAACTTCAAGAGTTTGTAGCCATGACAAGCAACAAGTTTCAAAGGAAACCTGGAATAATACGCACTGACAATGGAGGGGAATATATGAATAAAGAGATGGAATCATACCTAAAGAAACAAGGTATTATACACCAAACAACTGTACCATACACTCCTGAGCAAAACAGTGTAGCGGAAAGAAAGAATCGCACTCTTGTAGAAATGACCAGATGTATGATTTTGGATGCTGCCTTACCTAACAAATACTAGGGAGAAGCAATAATGACTGCAACATACCTACAAAACAGGCTCCCATCAAAAGCTATTGAGAGTACACCATATGAAATGTGGAATGGATCAAAACCTAAAGTAGGACACATCAGAGTGTTTGGCTGTAAAGCATATGCCCACATTCCAAGTCAGAAATGCTCCAAGTTGGAGAACAAAGCCATAGAAGGCATTCTGGTGGGCTACAATGAGCAGAGTAAGGGATATAGAATCCTTTGTCCAAAGACCAACAAGGTCACAGTAAGCCGCAGTGTTTATTTTGATGAAAGTGAAGCACCAGATAATACAATTCTTGAAAAAATGTGGAGAGGATTTACGTGCTGAAGCAGCAAGAGACACTGACCCATGAGAAGCAGGACAAGAGCCAGAACAAGAAGTGGAACTTACAATCAACGAGCCAATAGAACCCACTGAACAACAAGAAATCAGAAGATCCTCTCGAATGACAAAAGGGATACCACCTCGCAGGTTATCATACGCTGCTAAAACACATCAAACACAGGAGCCAACATCCTGGGAAGACATAGAAACTTTGCTGAGAAGGGAAGCCGATCAGTGGAGAAAAGCAGCTGAAGAAGAAATAAAATCACTTCAAGAAAATAAAACTTGGTCACTAACAGAACTCCCTCCTGGTCGCAAAACCATCGGAAGCAAATGGACTTTTAAAGTGAAATATGATGCAGAAGGAAACATCTATAGATACAAAGCAAGATTAGTTGCCAAGGGATACTCCCAGAAATTTGGAGAAGATTACGATGAGACATTTGCTCCAATTGTGAAACATTCTACCATAAGGACACTCCTTAGTATTGCTGCCGGAAAGGGAATGCAAGTAAAGCGCCTAGACGTCAAAACTGCCTTTTTGTGTGGAGACATCAAGGAGGATCTGTACATGGAACAGCCACCAGGATTTGAGAAAGAAAAGAACCTTGTATGCAAACTGCAAAAGAGCATCTATGGGCTCAAGCAGGCAGCGAGAGCATGGAATGAAAAAGTGAACGAAATACTCAGAAAAGAAGGGTTCTCAAAAAGTAAAGCAGATCCATGTCTGTATTCAAAGAATCAAGAGAACAAATGGACATACATCCTAATATACGTCGATTACATCTTGACGTGTTTTGAACAAGAAGGGGACTATGACCAAATAGTTCACAAACTGAAACAAAATTTTGAAATTAAAGAGTTGGGGAACATTACTCACTACCTAGGAATTCAAATAGAGAGCGAAGAGGATGGAAGCTATCTTCTTAACCAAAGTCAGAAAATTACAGAAATGTTAAAACAGTTTCACATGCAAGATGCAAAGGAAGCGAAAACACCAATGGAACCAGATTATCCAAAAAACAATGGAACAGAAAACTTGTTACCTAACATTGATTACTACCGCAGAGCAATCGGAAAATTGCTATACATCGCCACCATGACAAGACCAGACATCGCCCTAGCAGTGGGAATACTTTGCAGGAAAGTTGCAACACCGTGTTAACGCGACTGGAATGCAGTAAAGAGGGTAAAGCAGGTCCTTAAAGGGAACAAATCGGATGAAGCTGGAACTTCCAACATTGTCAAACTCAAAACTGATTGGATATGTGGACGCCGATTTGGGCTGGAGACACCACTGACCGCAAATCTACAAGTGGTTACATCTTCCAGTTTGGACAAGGAACCATAAGCTGGTCTAGTCGGAAACAAGTGACTGTTGCACTCTCTTCAACTGAAGCGGAATACATAGCAGCAGCACATGCATGTCAAGAAGCTATTTGGATTCGTCAACTTCTACTAGACATGGGACTGAATATGTCACAACCCACACCCATCTTTGAAGACAATCAGGGATGCATAAAGCTTACACACTCTGAGAAGATTAACCCAAGAACCAAGCACATTGATGTAAGATATCATCTGCTCAGAGACATGCAAGAACAAGGGGTTATCGACATCCAGTACTGCTCATCAGAGGAGATGACTGCAGACGCACTCACCAAACTTTTGCCAAGGGAACGTCATTGTTTTCTACAAAAGAGACTAAATGTCATATAATTATGCACATGCCATTGAGAAGGGGTGTTGGAGATACAACAGCATGTACTATATAGTATTGTGTGTTAATATAACTTGACCAGTAGATGGCACTCTACACTAAGGTTACTAGTTGTGAATATGTGTAAAACTTGTTGGTTCTCTCTCTTCCTTTCTCTCTTCTCTCTCTTCAAAACCAAGATGTCTGCTGAAATGTGTTCTGTATGTTTGCAACTTAAGCCACACAAGTAAAACAGACTTCTGCCTCATCACAAGCTACCAGTGTCTTCTCTAACACATAACCAACAAGGCAGTTATACAGACCTTGATTGTTAGATTTACTTCTGTGCAGCCTCCCTGTCAATACATGGATCGAAATTCAGCAGGTCCCTGCTAAACAAGCCAAATTTCAATTCATGTATTGCTGGCTTTAGTCTCCCACTGTGTCAGTATCTTCTGCTGGTGGTTGGCAGTGTACCCACACATGAAATGGGATTCCAAGGTGCTACGTGATCCCTTTGAAGCATCAGCCACATTGAACTGCATCCTTTAATGCTACCTCATGCAATTCAGTACAATGCTACCTCATGGAATTTCACCCGTTTCAAAAAATTATCCAGATTCTGGAAAGATTAAAAGCCCTGATATGTGGAGCCACCCAACCTGTACTGAGGTCCTGCCTCACTCCCAAGCTGACTCATCCCAGGCTGCTACTCAGTCTCTAGCTGAAAAAAGTAAATAAAGACTGATTCTTTGCTCCTATCTATTCTATAATAAAATTCTTTGTAAAAGAAAAAGTAAATAAAACAACATACCTACCTAACTTAATCTGGGGGGCGTTACATTTAATTGTTATAATTTTTTTCAGATTTGTTGCCATTCTTTTTTGTGTCCGAAAGATGAATCAAAACTAAATGATTTGCGCATGTCTAATTTCTATTGATTCCAAGGTAGCATTTTAGACCAGATTATTGCGTTAACACCACTATCACTAAGAATATTGTTCTTTTAGGGCTCTTTCATTTTGTTGTGGCTGTGGCACATTGGAGTTCAGCACCATGATAATCTTATTGCTGGTATACAAAGGGGTTTTATTTAGTGAACTGTCTTTGTAAGATATCAGGTCTTTCCCTGTCTTCATTTGTAAAGCCCACATGCAGATCTTTAAGCCTTCACACTGGCATTCATCCTAAGATTTAACAATAAATAGGATTATCATGACACAGGAGAGTAAAAATGTATCCAAAAGTCTAATGGCCAGCTTCATTGAACAGAGAGTGGAAAACACATATTGCAATTTGGCCAGTTCCTGCTAAACTATCTGAATTTTGGGTAATTGTGTACCCAGCATAAATCTTCATATTCCAGTGTTAGACATTTCTGATTGTGTTCAAGCATGGGGCATGCTGCATTGACCTATCTCACAACAGTATATGGTCATATAATGCCCAAGGTGAAGATGGGAAACTGCACTCCTTCCACCCCAGAATCCAAAAAACCCCCTGTAAGAGATACCGAATGCAGGTATCCATTGGCACAGGGATTACCAGATCAGTGGGCTACACTTGAGCCAGGAGTCAATCCAAGTATGATTAATTAAAATGTATTTAATATAAACAGCACGCATTCAACATCAACAGACCATAAGCAAGGCAAAAGTGAAAAATAAATGTGATAGGAAAGCAAAACCAAACCAACAACCTAACTATCATATACTACATAAGTTCAAGGTCTCCCATCAGCAGTGTCTGAAAACTTTCCCAATTTTCTTAGGCCATAGTCCTTCAACCTGCTGGATACCCCACCACTAGGTTCTGGCATCTGGCTAGGTACCCCAGAATGCAATATTTAGAATAATTCCCCAAAATTATGCTTTATTACACAATAATTATAGACAATAGGGTAAATACCCTGGTTCACCATCACCTCAGTATGAGATAATACACAAAGACCTAAAATCACATAAAAGCAATATCAAGACCCGTCTTAATATAAATGTGCTGCATAAGCAATGACAGAAACCTGTCTAGTGCATTTGCAGCACCAACACATTGGTTACACCACCAGCAGGGGGTGTGTCAAAAATTTGTACCATCAGGTATAATACTGTACAGCGCTATACAATAATGGCTGATAACAGGTGTGCAGCGCTGCGATCTGCAGTGCACTGTGTCCCTCGGACACAGCAGATCACCGATCCACGGAAAGAGCCGAAGATATCGGCTCAGTCATGTGAACAGCTGTGTCCAATCACAGCTGATCACATGTAAACAGGGAAATGCCGGTTATCGGATGTTTCTTGTAGTTATTTACCAGGTTTGCGCACATTTCAGGAGGGATTTTGGTCCACTCTACTTTCCAGATATTCTCTAAATCCTTAAGGTTTCTTGGCTGTCACATGGCAACTCGAAGTTTTAGCTCCCTCCATAAATTTTTTATAAAATTAAGGTCTAGAGCAGTGGTTCTTAACCTTTTTGGAGGTACTGAACCCCACCAGTTTCATATGCGCATTCACCGAACCCTTCTTAATTGGAAAAATAAAATATGATTTTTAAAATTCAAAACATAGGTATATATTTATACATAGGTGCACAAAATGAACAAAACCATTAAGAACAAAGAACAAAACCATTAAAACATGATTTTCACACAAAAACAAAATAATGACTATTTACCGCAAATCAGTGTGACTTCTGCTGTTGTCTTTCAGAGGCCAGTTCAGAAATGCGCGGCATTACCTTGGCAAGTGCCACGTTCATGTCATTTTCGCAACAAAGTCTGTTCCTTTTCTTCGTCTTTATGTCCAGCATCCTCGAAAAGGATTGCTCGCACAGATATGTTGTAACAAACGGTATGAAAATTCATCCCCCATAGTAATTCATCCCCCATATAGTAATTCATCCCCCATAGTAATTCATCCCCCATATAGTAATTCATCCCCCATAGTAATTCATCCCTCATAGTAATTCATCCCCCATATAGTAATTCATCCCCCATATAGTAATTCATCCCCCATAGTAATTCATCCCCCCATATAGTAATTCATCCCCCATATAGTAATTCATCCCCCCTATAGTAATTCCTTCCCCATATAGTAATTCATCCCCCATATAGTAATTCATCCCCCATAGTAATACATCCCCCATATAGTAATTCATCCCCCATATAGTAATACATCCCCCATATAGTAATACATCCCCCATATAGTAATTCATCCCCCATATAATAATTCATCCCCCATATAGTAATTCATCCCCCATATAGTAATTCATCCCCCATAGTAATTCATCCCCCATATAGTAATTCATCCCCCATATAGTAATTCATCCCCCATAGTAATTCATCCCTCATAGTAATTCATCCCCCATATAGTAATTCATCCCCCATAGTAATTCATCCCCCCATATAGTAATTCATCCCCCATATAGTAATTTATCCCCCCTATAGTAATTCCTTCCCCATATAGTAATTCATCCCCCATATAGTAATTCATCCCCCATATAGTAATTCATCCCCCATAGTAATACATCCCCCATATAGTAATTCATCCCCCATATAGTAATACATCCCCCATATAGTAATACATCCCCCATATAGTAATTCATCCCCCATATAATAATTCATCCCCCATATAGTAATTCATCCCCCATATAGTAATTCATCCCCCATAGTAATTCATCCCCCATATAGTAATTCATCCCCCATATAGTAATTCATCCCCCATAGTAATTCATCCCTCATAGTAATTCATCCCCCATATAGTAATTCATCCCCCATAGTAATTCATCCCCCCATATAGTAATTCATCCCCCATATAGTAATTTATCCCCCCTATAGTAATTCCTTCCCCATATAGTAATTCATCCCCCATATAGTAATTCATCCCCCATATAGTAATTCATCCCCCATAGTAATACATCCCCCATATAGTAATTCATCCCCCATATAGTAATACATCCCCCATATAGTAATACATCCCCCATATAGTAATTCATCCCCCATATAATAATTCATCCCCCATATAGTAATTCATCCCCCATATAGTAATTCATCCCCCCTATAGTAATTCATTCCCCATATTAATTCATCCCCCATATTAAGTCCCCAAGTCCCCCCTGTGTCAATTCACTTACCTTTGCTCCGCGCGTTCCTCTCGCTGTATTCCCGCGCCGTTCCGGTCTTCAGGGCGTACTGTGAGAGGAGCCTAGCTCCTCTCACGTTCGTCACGCTGCCCCGCCTACACACATCCTGACAGCCAATCACTGGCTATCAGGATGTGAGTGGCAGCGAGACTGGCCAATCATTGCATTTGAGTCCCTGCCGCCCGAGAGGAGGGAGGGGAGCGGGCGCCCGGCACACAAGAGCCGCGGCTTGCCGACCACTGGGCTAAGCGATGTTGCGTGACCACCTGCAGCCAATGATGGACAAGCGGGGCATGTCATCACAAATCATATGAGTCGGGTGTGGGTCACCTCCGCCGAACCCCCGAGACTGACTCACCGAACCCCTGGGGTTCGATCGAACCCAGGTTAAGAACCACTGGTCTAGAGACTGGCTAAACCACTCCATGACCTTAATGTGCTTCTTCCTGAGCCACTCATTTGTTGCCTTGGTGGTATATTTTGGGTCATTGTCAGGCTGGAGACCATCGACGACCCATCTTCAGTGTTCTGGCTGAGGGAAGAAGGTTCTTATCCAAGATTTTACAATACATGGCCCTGTCCATTGGCCGCTCAATGCAGCAAAGTCGGCCTGTACTTTTAGCACTGTTCTGTGTCTCTGTGTGCCACATGGAGCATTGCTAAAAGAAAGATTAGCAAAGAATTGTCTGAAAATTTGAGAACAAAAACTGTGGAAAAGCATGGACAATTTCAGGGTTACAAGTCCATTTCTAGAGATTTTAATTTTCCTGTGTCCACTGTGCACAACATTGCCGAGAGATTTACAGCCCATGGCACTGTAGCTAATCTCCCTGGATGTGGACGAAAGAGAAAAATTGATCAAAGATTGGAATGAGGGATTGTCCGAATGGTGGCTAAAGAACCTCAATCAACTTCCAGACAAATTCAAGCTGACCTTCAGGCACAGGGTACAACTGTGTCAGCTTGAGCTATTTGTTGCCATCTGAATGAAAAGGGACACTATGGTAGGAGACCCAGCATGACCCCATTGCTGACACAGAAACATAAAAAAGCCAAATTGGAGTTTGCCAAAACTTACCTGAGGAAGCCAAAATCCTTTTGAGAGAATGTGCTATGGACAGATGAAACAAAATTACAGTTTTCTGGTAAAGCCCATCATTCTCCTATTTTCAGAAAAAGCAATGAGGCCTCTAAAGAAAAGAATACAGTCCCTAAAGTCAAACATGGTGGAGGTTCATTGATGTTTTGGGGTTGCTTTGCTGCTTCTGGCATAGATGTCTTGACTGTGTGCATGGCATTCTAAAATCTGAAGACTACCAAAGAGTTCTGGGGTGTAATATAGGGCCCAGTGTCAGAAAGTTGGGTGTCCATCAGAGGTTATGAGTCTTACAGCAGGACAATGACCCAAAGGACCCGTCAAAAACCACCCTGAAATGGTTTAAGACAAAGCACTGGAGAGTACTGAACTGGCCAGCAATGAGTCCAGATCTCAATCCCATAGAGCACCTGTGGAGAGATCTCAGAACAGCCATTGGGAAAAGGAAACCTTCTAAGCTGAACCTGAACCTGGAGCAGTTGACAAAAGAAGAGTGGTCCAAAATTCCAGTAGAGAGGTGTAAGAAACTCATTGATGGTTACAGGAAGCGATTAATTTCAGTTTTCCAAGGGGTGTGCTACCAAATATTAAATTGAGGGTGCCAATAATTTTGTCCAGTCCATATCTGGAGTTTTGGGTGGAATGCATCAGATTTGTTTTTCTGTTTCCCCACTTTTTTGTATCATACCAATACAAACAAAAGAAATAAACGTGAGAATGCCTAAACATTTGTAATTGCAAATTTCTGGACAAATTTATATCTGACAGAAATGCAGGGGTGCCAATATGTTTGGCCATGACTATATATATATATATATATATATATATATATACAGTATATTGCCAAAAGTATTGGGACACCCCTCCAAATCATTGGGTTCAGCTGTTCTAATCACCTCCATGGCTTGTATAAAATCAAGCACCTAGGCATGCAAACTACTTCTACAAACATTTGTGAAAGAATGGGTCACTCTCAGGAGCTCAGTGAATTCAAGTGTGGTACTGTGATAGGTTGCCACCTGTGCAATAAGTCCATTCGTGAAATTTCCTTGCTACTAAATATTCCATGGCAGGGCGGACTGACAACTCATGGGGCTCCAGGCAAAAGGGGATCATGGGGCCCCTGTGACCTTGCCCAAACTCAAACAAGCCTATGAAAAAGGTACCATTGGCATCTCATGGCGCCCCCTACTGATCCCAGGCCCTCGGGCAGTGCCCGAGTTTCCAAATGGTCAGTTCGCCCCTGTTCCACGATCAACTGTTAGTGGTATTATAACAAAGTGGAAGCAACTGGGAACAACAGCAACTCTGCCGAGTCAGTAGCTAAAGGCCTGAAAACTTCATGTGGCCTTCAGATTAGCACAACAACAGTTCGCAGAGAGCTTCATGGAATGGGTTTCAATGGCTGAGCAGCTGCATCTAAGCCTTACATCACCAAGTGCAATTCAAAGCGTCAGATGCAGTGGTGTAAAACACGCTGCCACTGGGCTATAGAGCAGTGGAGATGTATTCTCTGGACTGACAAATCATGCTTCTCTGTCTGGAAATCTGATGGACTTGTCTGGGTTTGGCGGTTGCCAGGAGAAGGGTACTTGCCTGACTGCATTTTGCCAAGTATAACGTTTTATGGAAGGGGATTATGGTGTGGGGTTGCTCTTCAGGGGTTGGGCTTGGCCCCTTAGTTCCTGTGCACAAGAGTCCTAACCTCAATCTGATAGAACACATTTAGGATGAATTAGAGTGGAGACTCCGAACCAGGCCTTCTCATCCAACATCAGTACCGGAGCTCATAAATGTGCTTCTGGAAGGATGATCAAGCATTCTCACAGACACACTCCTAAACCTTGTGGACAGCCTTCCCAGAAGAGTTGAAGCTGTTATAGCTGCAAAGGGTGGGCCAACTCAGTATTGAACCCTACAGATTAAGACTGGAATGCCATTAAAGCTCATGTGCAGGTAGGCGTCCCAATACTTTTGGCAATATAGTGTATTGTAAACTTTCCAGTTTGCTGCAGTGTATCACAACCATTGGTATTATTTAATTGCATACCACAAACATTACAAACATTTTGACATGTGCCACAACTGGCCTTGTCCCCTTTTCCACCCAACTTGGGGGGGTTTGGGGTTTCTGATAGGCGGTGTCAGGATCTGGATCACCTGCTGGTGGCATCATGGTTCCTTGAGCTGAAGGCTGCAGTTCAGGTGGCCACCAGCGTGTGTCTCCCAGAAGCCAACAGATCCCAGAAATTAGTTTTCACCTAATGCTGGCTGCTGGGAAGGTACAGTCATGGCCAAAAATATTGGCACCCCTGATTTTCTGTCAGATAATGCACCACTTCGCCCAGAAAATTGTTAAAAATGTTTAGGCATTCTCATGTTTATTTCTTTTGTTTGTATTGGTATGACACAAAAAGTTGGAGAAACAAAAAGCCAAATCTGTTTGTTTTCATCACATTAGCACTGCCACAGTTGTGATGCAACACAGAGGAAATGACAAATCATGGATTGGATGCTGCATGACCTAGAACAAGAAACTGTGTGTCTTTCTAGTGACAAAGGGGTCATCCGTGGCTCTGAAACGTTGCAGTATGACTTTTGTAATGTGATCATTCATCAATAACTATTGCACATTTTTGGGCGATCTGTGGTGTACTGGCAAATATGCACATTTGATCTGTGATATCTCCAGTTCCAGCTGGTTGTCGCTTCAGCACCCACTACTCCCAAGTCTTATCCAGGAAAGTGTGGGAAGAGAATGTAGCACTACCCTCTTAGGAGTCGCTAGAAGATTTGGGTCCCCCTATAGTCCTGCGCAGCTAGGCATCGCACATCTTCACAAAAGCTTGCATTCAGAGTCAGAAATCAATCCTTGAGGTTTGGTTTTGTTGTTTTATTTAGGTTATTTTAACTGGGATAGGGTTGGGGGTGTACAGGATGCCCAAGGGTACTGATAAACTGAGGACAACTTCCTGGAACTATTTACAAGCCTTCTCTGTAGCACAGTCTCAGTTGGAGAGCTAACATCTCCTTAGTGTGCCACCCCAGACCCTAGATGAACTTCTCCTCTTCACCCAGCAATCTGGAGGTATCCCTGAACAGGAGATCTTGTTCCTGTCACTTTAAGAAATGAACAGCCACTGTGTCAGGAATGGACTCAGCACTGGTGGTGGGACTCACCTGCCGTGTGGGCTGCAGTACCAGAGCTGACCAGCGGGTGCTCTCAGCAGCCAGTAGCTCACTCCTGCAATCAGCCAAACCTGGGGCTGATTGCAGAAGGTGTATTTAAGGCATGACCAGGCCCGTGATCTGGGCCTTGGTGTATGTTTTCCCATGAGCCCCTGTACCTGGTATCCTGTGTTCCTGCTTCGTTGCTGACCCTGCTTGATCCTGACCTCTGCTGACCGTCTCCTGTTGAACCCCTGGCTTGCCTGACCATCCTTCTGCCTGATCCCCTGTACCGCGCTGCCCGTGAGTTACTGAACCCAGCTTGTGACCCTGATCATTCTCTGCCTGCTCCTTTGGTACCTTGCTGCCCGCACGTTGCTGACCTGGCCCGTCTGACCACGCTAACTACTCTGCCATCCATCCATCCTGCACGGATCCAGCCGTCCCTGCTCACACCTTCTGCCTCTTCACATCAGGCTTTCTACCTGCACATACCTCTGGCGGATCCCTCTACCACTAGCAGGTGTACTCAGGGGCCGCGACCTGGTTCCTGTCTGCTCCAAGTCCATCCCCACCATCAGGGGCCCTGGTGAATAAGCAGACTGGGACTTAGACTCCACGCCCTGGGGAATCCTGTCCTGAGGACCGCTAGAGGTACCACCAGACAGTCGTTACAGAACCCTACGGCCGGCCTGACCATTCTACCTCTCCAACCCTGACTACGCCTGTGTTCCTGCACCTACTAAGATTAGTAGAAGGTTGGTTTGTTCACTGTGTGTTTATATATATATATATGTGTGGCTAATAATAAACTGTATTATTATACTATACCTGAAACCTGCGTTTCCCTGTGTCAGTCCACACCTTTCTGGCCACACCTTTCTGGCCTTTCCTGACCAGAAGTGGCTGCACAGGGAAGCCATCTTGACTTGTTTTGAAGGATGTATCCTGAGGAGGTTGTGTATTTGTCTATGCTAGTCTTTGATGGCAGAGAATATGCCTATCAGACTCTGCGGGAGTATGCCAGGGATCAGCTGCTAGAGTGCATACGGGTCGCTCATTCCCTAGTAGGTCAGGACCTAGAGCTCTCTGAGGTGCAACCATTGATTCAGGCTTGTGTTGAGTTGGCTTCATCTAGTACCCCTGAAAGCAGGGATGAATACCTTCCTCCATTCAGGGTGAGTCAAATAATAGCACTGGTATGGTTGTTGGAGGATGATCCGGATTGCTTCTTGGAGCATTATTCAGCATGTTCACCACATGTGCTAAAGAAGTGTATAAACGCAGTGCAATCTTTGACCAGACAGGCCTTGTGTAAGCTGAGCGTTGTCCAACCCTTACTGCAGACATGGTCAGACTTGTTACACCCAGCCTCAATCAGCTTGCAACAAACCAGTCCTGTTTCTCATCATTCCTCTGCTCAAAGCTCTTTTCCTGCATTCCCGACAGCACCCCCAGTGACAGCCCAGTATACCCTGCTATCTACCACATGTCAGTACCCTGCTCCCACTTGCTGTACCATCGTGCCAGTCGACTCGGTGCCAGTTGACTCGGTGCCCGCTGTCGAGCCAGATGACTTGATGCCTGATGATTCGGTGCCCGCTGTCGTGCCCGTTGACTTGGTGCCCGCTGTTGTACCAGTTGACTCGGTGCCCACTGTCGTGCCAGTATACTCGGTGCCCGCTGTTGAGCCGGATGACTTGATGCCCGGTGACTCGGTGCCCGCTGTTGTGCCAGTTGACTCAGTGCCCGCTGTCGTGCCAGTTGACTCGGTGCCAGTTGACTCGGTGCCCGCTGTCGAGCCAGATGACTTGATGCCTGATGATTCGGTGCCCGCTGTCGTGCCCGTTGACTTGGTGCCCGCTGTTGTACCAGTTGACTTGGTGCCCGCTGTCGAGCCAGATGACTTGATGCCTGATGATTCGGTGCCCGCTGTCGTGCCAGTTGACTTGGTGCCCGCTGTCGTACCAGTTGACTCGGTGCCAGTTGACTCGGTGCCCACTGTCGTGCCAGTTGACTCGGTGCCCGCTGTTGAGCCGGATGACTTGATGCCTGATGACTCGGTGCCCGCTGTCGTGCCAGTTGACTCGGTGCCCGCTGTCGAGCCAGATGACCTGATGCCTGAGGACCCAGTGCCCGCTGTTGAGCCACATGACCTGATGCCTGATGACTTGGTGTCCGCTGTCGTGCCAGTTGATTCAGTGCCCACTGTTGTGCCAGTTAATTTGGTGCCTGCTGTCGAGCTTGGTGACCCGGTACCCGCGGTTCTGCTAGATGGCTCGGTGCCCGCTGACATGCCCGGTGACTCGGTGCCCGCTGACTTGCCAGGTGACTCTGTGCCCGCGGTTCTGCTAGATGGCTCGGTGCCCGCTGACGTGCCAGATGACTCGGTGCCCGCTGACGTGCCTCTGCCCGCTGCACAGCCCGACATGCCAGCCCCTGATGTCCAGCTAAACTGGCCAATAACTGATTCCCAGCCTGCTCCTGGAAATCCTGTGCCCAGTGACCTGCCTTCCTGGGTTCTACACAAAGAGAAGTCTACCAGCAGGAAACCCAGCCAGCCGGTTTACTCCGGCAGTAGGATATTCAGCCAGTTACCTAACCCGGGCGGTGGAACATTTTGCCCACTAAGGACTGTTTGGAGCGTCCTGAGGCTGCTCCTTGAGGGGGGGGGTACTGTCAGGAATGGACTCAGCACTGGTAGTGGAACTCACCTGCCGTGTGGGCTGCAGTACCAGAGCTGACCAGCGGGTGCTCTCAGCAGCCAGAAGCTCACTCCTGCAATCAGCCAAACCTGGGGCTGATTGCAGAAGGTGTATTTAAGGCATGACCAGGCCTGTGATCTGGGCCTTGGTGTATGTTTTCCCATGAGCCCCTGTACCTGGTATCCTGTGTTCCTGCTTCGTTGCTGACCCTGCTTGATCCTGACCTCTGCTGACCGTCTCCTGTTGAACCCCTGGCTTGCCTGACCATCCTTCTGCCTGATCCCCTGTACCGCGCTGCCCGTGAGTTACTGAACCCAGCTTGTGACCCTGACCATTCTCTGCCTGCTCCTTTGGTACCTTGCTGCCCGCACGTTGCTGACCTGGTCCGTCTGACCACGCTAACTACTCTGCCATCCATCCATCCTGCACGGATCCAGCCGTCCCTGCTCACACCTTCTGCCTCTTCACATCAGGCTTTCTACCTGCACATACCTCTGGCGGATCCCTCTACCACTAGCAGGTGTACTCAGGGGCCGCGACCTGGTTCCTGTCTGCTCCAAGTCCATCCCCATCATCAGGGGCCCTGGTGAATAAGCAGACTGGGACTTAGACTCCGCGTCCTGGGGAATCCTGTCCTGAGGAACGCTAGAGGTACCACCAGACGGTCGTTACAGAACCCTACGGCCGGCCTGACCATTCCACCTCTCCAGCCCTGACTACGCCTGTGTTCCTGCACCTACTAAGATTAGTGGAAGGTTGGTTTGTTCACTGTGCGTTTATATATATATATATGTGTGGCTAATAATAAACTGTATTATTATACTATACCTGAAACCTGCGTTTCCCTGTGTCAGTCCACACCTTTCTGGTCACTCCTAGATTCCTGACACACTGATAGGTTTCCCACCAGAATGCTTCTTCCCCTATCCGCCCAGGGGGTTCAGGTGTACTCACTCAGATCCTTTCCTGTACTGCCTGTAGGTTGGTGGCTGCTACCAGGCCTATCAGCTTGGCTGCTCCTTCCCTGCCATACAGGTGGTCCTCTTTCAGTTGGCTGTTGAGCTCTGAGCTTTCCTCCTTTCCAGCTCCAGGTCTGCAGGTAGGGCTCCTCCCACTGGGCCTCCTCACAGCCTTCTTCCTTCAGCCTCATATTTTCCTCTCCATCTTCCACCCGACTCTCTCCTTCCAATTCTCCTGCCACTAAGCAGGCTCTAACACTTTTAAGGGTGTCCAGCCCCTTGCCAACCTCTTATTGGGGTTTGGCTAGGATCATTCAAAAGTGCAACCAGCCACTCCTCATATCCACCGACTGCCTCTGAGGGCCTTCCTTCAAAATCCCTAGATCAGGGCGAAATTGCAGAGGGGTTGGCTTGCACAACCTCTCAGCCCTGACCACAATTTGACCCCTTTTTGGCTATTACACCTGGGCTGCTGCTCAGCCCCTGCCTAACCATTGGAGTCTAGCTCCCCCTAGCTAAACTAGAAGGGGGCTACAAGAATATCAACATTACTTCTAGCGAATAGGGACCAGCTAAGTGAATTAATACATAGGGGACCTGATCAGCTATCAAACTAAAAACTGCAGCTACCTCAGCAGATAACAAAAGTATAGAATGTCCACAATACCTGTTTCTATTACTTGCAGTAAATTCTGACTAGTTGTCATTTATCAAAATTGTTAGCCTTTGCATGTATTTCTCAATTTTGGTTAAGCAGTTCCTGGAAGGACTTCAGGAGCAGTGTTTCCATTTCGCTAATGGGTCCAATAATGTTCAATATGTCATGTGATGTCATAACTGCTATAGAATCAATCTGCTTTCTGCATACAAAATCGTTTATTCAAAACTTCCTTCCTGCTTAGTTCATTCTGATTTGTTGTGATAAGATGTGAACTTGCTGGAGGGAGGGGTTGCATTTTCTTTGAAAGGTTCAAATCAGATCAGTAGGGTAAGGATAGGTCGTCCACATTGACCATAGGTTGTCTACATTGCCCAATAATCTCATTCAGCAATTTTAACTTTTTGCTACCTTTAACCGCTTTTCTGCGTTTGCTCTGTTATTCACTAATGAATGCTTGACACTGTGGCCTGTTAACTATTCGCAAGGCTTCCTCTTCTTTTTCTGTCACATGTTGATAGCGCTCCTTTACCTGCATTTTAAATTAATTTAAATCTGTCCTTAAAAGATGTTTGGCTCATTTAGGTCTTAGCTCTTCAAAGTAATACTTCTTACTCTTTTGAATTTGTGCAGTATATATAGCTGATACTGTAGGACGGGCATGCATTCAGTGTTTGGATAGACTGGAGTCTACAAGATGCAAGTTTTATATTCTTCTATATTTATACCCTGCACTTTGCTTTAAGCATGTCTACCTGTAAGGGTCCCTTTCATTTGTTGACGGTTCACACCATGCTACACTTGAACCCAACCACTTCGTGGATAAGACAGTCACCTACCTGATGTTGTAGAGAAACTCTTCCATCTTTTGTCACACTTCTCCCAGCCTGAGCCCCACCATATTAATTTTATTTTTATTATTCAGGAAACATGTATTCTTGGCATGAGGCCTGTTACCCAGAAAAATGTCCACTCAAAGTGAATTGTAATGGCTTGACTGCATAACTTCTCTAGCACATCTTAAGGTGTCAACTTAACACATCAGAGTGCCTGTAGCACTCTGCAGTACATTTAACAGTTTTTGACTCACAGAAATAACACTCTCCCCCTTCTTATAACTTTCCATGCAGTGGTCACCAAAGAATAATTAAAGCTATCATCCCCAGGTATTAGTCTCTTTAGCCAAAGGTGTTATTCACACAGGTTGTCCCTTCCTCACAAACAAAGGAGATCCTCCATGGGCCAATGGGCCACTCTAAATCCTGCCACGGAACCTGATAGATGAAGATAAGGAAGGCGGGGAAGGTCAAGGATTCTCTGTAAGCTTGTCCTCACTCACCACTAGGGTTGCCACCTCATCCCATTAAAACTGAACACATATTAATTACACAGGTTCTGGGGATAATTTAATACAGATAAGGCACTAGGTGAGTCTGATTATCACCTTAATCAGCCACAGAACCTGTGCAATTAATATGTGTTCAGGTTTAAAGGGATGAGGTGGCAACCCTACTTACCACCCTGGTTGTTCAGCTCTGCAAAGGGCTCTCTAATACAGCTCCAGCACAGCGCTATATCCACCCATTACATAATTGCAGGGGGAGCAACAGGTAAAGGGCACTAACACCTGCCAACATACCCTTTTTTAAAGGTCACATAATAGCTAGTTGGCGATTCATATTGTAGCGCTAGATAATTGGGGATTCATATTGTAGCGCTACCCCTGCAGGATCTGCTGGATTTTTGGGTCCCCCTAATCTCTGCATGGCCAGCCAACATGCATTTTCCACATCTTCACACAAAGAGTCAGTAAAACAGTCCTTGAGCTTGGTTTTGTGGGTTTTTTTTATTAAAGGGTTTATAACTTGGATGGGGTCTAGGGGTATATGGGATGCCTGAGGAACTGTTACACATGAGGACAAACTTCTTAGCAACTGTACACAGTACAAATATGTGTATCAGAATGAAATAGCACTGTCTCTTCAAAGAGCACTAAAGTCCCCTTGATGTACCTCCTCAGACCCCCTGTAAATCTTTCCTCTTCACCCAGGCGCACTGAAGGTATCTCCCTTTATCTGGCCAAGGGTGTGTGGAAGTACTCACACTGTCCTGTCCTGTTAGCTTGGTGGGTTGTAGCTGCTTTCAGGCCTTACAGTGGGCTGACAGGATGTCCTACCTAGGGGACTTCGCACAATGGAGATCCTTCTGTTCAGCAACTAGCCTGTAGGTAGGCTCCCCTCCCTGGGGCCCTCTCTTAGGCTCCACACTCCAGACTTCTCTCAGTCCATCTTCCATCCAACTCCCCCCACTGCACAGGCTCTGTCACATTTAAGGGTGGCCCTTGGCCACCCCCAGCCTCTTGCCTGGGGATTGGCCAAGTTCCCCATGCAACATGCAAATATGGGCCTCCTTCCCTCTTCCAAAAAGTGCCAAAAGTTTCTGGAAGGGTGAGAGGGCTCCAGAAGCCCTGACCTGCAGAGCCTCCCAGCCTGTCTTGAGATGAACCCTTTACCTCACTCCCAGGCTGACTTTTCCCAGTCTGCTACTCAGCCTCTGACTAGTAAAAATAAAGCCTATCACTAGAGGGCACTACAATGTTTTGCAAATACAGAGAATCTTGCTTTCCTTTGGTTAAAATTCAAGTTCCTATGCAGGATATAAGGGGTATGTATTGGACAGGAGTTTGGACAGGTTCAAAACCATAGGCCTCATTTACACTTGCGCCTGGGGGAGGTAAAAACATGTGGCAGCTGACCTGGGTCTTTACCATCCCACAAACTATTTCCCTTAACCACCTGCCAACTGCACACAGTAAATATACTGCGAGCGGGGGCGTAGTCACTCAATGGCGGAGTGAGGTTGCGTTTCTCCTGAGCTCCGCACCATCCCAGCTACATTCTGGTCATCTGCACTTCCCCAGCACCTCTATCATGCCCAAGGGGGCCAGGAAGCCTCAGGGTACAGGACCGGTGACCCAGAGCTCCCTGGTCCTGGTTTTTTTTTCTCCACGAGCGGCGGGATCCAGAGCGCAGGAGGGCCTCAATATGGCACCCGGATGCAGATGCAGCACGAGCGGTAGAGCTCCTGGCCGGGTCCCTACCCCTCCTTTCGGGTGAGTGTCCCTGGGAACTATTGCCCCCGACACCCGTGGACCTCCTCCAGGAGGACCTGGCCTCCCGGCCTGCAGACGGTGTGTCCCCCTAGCCGAGCACCTCGGGCCTTCCTATCCTGAAACACAGTCTTTATTGGCTACCCTAACCACTAAGAGGGACATTCAGATGCTTGCCCTGACTTTATGGCATGCTTTCAAAGAGGAATTTCGTGAGGTTAAAGATACCCTGAACTCTCTCACTGTAAGGGTAGGTGGGCTTTCCAAAAATCAAATGGCAGTGGAGCAGAGGGTCTTGGCCCTGGAAACCACGGTGTCACAGTATCGGGATCATTTCCATTCCCTGAGCCAGCACCAGGATGATCTTGAGAATAGGAGTAGGAGGAATAACATTAATCTGTGAGGTATTCCTGAAGCTACACCCCCTATTGACCTCCGAACCACGGTGACAGCCAAATTGAATGCACTCTTGGATAGAGTTCCTAATGAGGCCCTGGAGCTTGATAGGGTCCATCGCTTTCAGGGTCCTGCTCCCTTGGATGATGGGCGCTCCCGAGATACTTTGTGTAGAGTGCATTTTTCCAACATAAAGGAGGAGATTTTGAGAAGAGCCTGGAGCAGGGGTCCTATGGACTTTGATGGGGCATCTATTCAAATTCTGCCTGATCTTTCCCGCTGCACCCTACAGATTGGACACATCCTGAAGCCTCTGTTGGATAAAATATGAGAAGCTGAAGCCACCAATCTCTGGGGTTTCCCCTTTTTCCTTTCAGTTCAGAAAGGTGATCATTCTCTGACAGTACGTACCCCAGCTCAATTGCCAGATCTTTTTGCTCTGCTGAGGGTTCCATCTATCTCGGTCCCGGATTGGACAGCTCTGGACTTACTTGTGCAACCTACCCCAATGTCACAGTGGCCTCGTGCATTGTCTACTAGGAGGAACAGATCCAGACCTGAGCATTCAGATCCGTGAGGGAGGGTAGTAGGACTTTCTGCTGGCAGTGCTCTCTGGGACTCCTCTCTTTTTCGTGCTGCAGTTGTTGCCTAGTGGCCTGATTTTACACCATACCTATTAAGATGTTGCACTGACTCTGTTTGTCTCCAGGATTTGTGGGGTTTGATATTCCTGTATCAAGTTGTTTGCAATTTTGGTATCCCAAGACTTCTATATCGGTGGCTTGGGCTTTCCTTTCAATATGGGTGCCTGACCTAGGCCCTGGCCTGCCAATATTTTTATTCTGGCCTGTCTTGGGTGGCTCTCGGATGCAGGAAACATATGCGTTTCCTCTTTGGGTGTACTACTAGAATGCAGTATTTTTCTTGTTGGGGGGTGGAGGTTTTAAATGTTACAAATGGTTTCATATTTGTTTAAATGTTGGGTTTTGTGCGTCTCCATTTCCATTGGTGCGTACATATCAATCCCCCACAATAGGATTTGCTTCCTCCGTTGTTCCCCCTGTTGGTGATATTGGTGGGGGCCACGGGAGAAGTCAACCTGGTTGAATCCCCATATTTAGCAATTCACTTGACCTTGTATTTGTTTTTGTGCTTGCTGTTGTCTTTTAGCTTCTCTTGTTTTCTCTACTGTTCTTCTGCTTTTCTTTCCTCCTCTGTCTTTCCACTCCCCCCCTCCTTTTTTTTCTTCTAGTAGTCATGTCAGTACTACTCTGTGTTTCTTTTAATGCGAAGGGATTGAATAGCCCGAAGAGGTCCATGGTGTTACGGGAGTTCTGGGTGGCTTCGAGCGCAGATTGTGTTTTTGCAACAGACCCACTTTCAAATGGACAATTCTCCAAAATTCTCTGATTATCGATTCCCTCTTTCGAACCATAGTACTACCCATGATTCCAAGACAAAAGGGGCTAGTATCCTGATTTCCAGAACAGCAGCATGGTCACTTATTGACCAGGAAATCAACCTGGTAGGCTGCTATATTTTTCTTAAGGGGGATTTGGAGGGGCGTAGAGTAACTCTGGCATCGGTTTATCTTCCTAGTCAGGCTCAGTTGACATTTTTAGAAGACATCCTGAATCACTTACAGAATTTCATGGAAGGCATGTTTGGCGTGTTCTGCATCCTACTGACTGGATTACTCTTTTTATTCTTTTATCTTATGACAGTTGGTCTAAGATAGACTACCTCTTCCTTTCCCAGTCCCTGCTCCCAGAAGTACTTCGCTCTTCGATAGCTACTCAAACTATCTCCTATCATCCGCCGATTACTCTGGACTTACGGTTGGGATCGGTGAGGTCCAAACCTTGGTTGTGGAGGCTCAATGCATCGTTGTTGAAGGAGGGCCCCATTTTGGATGACCTTAAGCATTCCCTGATGCAGATTTTATCAGAAAATGATACCCTGCAGGTTTCTCCTACTCCACAATGGGAATCGCACAAGTACGTCATGAGAGGAGTACTTATTTAAAAATCTTCGGAGTTGAAAAGGGAACATCTGGCTCTGCTTCAGCGTCAATTGGAGGTGGTGGCTGCCCTGGAGCGGACTCATAAGAAATCCTTGGTGCAGGCGTTGGCAGGTGAATTTTGGGCCCAATGGAGCAAATTGGCAGATTTGCTTCTGCATGACACTAAATCCAAATTAAGGAGGTTTCGTCAGCTGTTCTATTAACATGGAAATAAGCCGGGCAGGCTACAAGCACGCTCCCTGCGGGAACTTTCTCTCAGAAGTTACATTACCGTTATTGAAAAGGGGCAGGGACAGCGTGGATATTCCTTGCCCAAAATTGCAGAGGCTTTCCACTCTTATTACTTAAAGCTCTATAATTTGCATGCTCTGCTGACACCCGAACAACTCACCAGAAGGAGGCAGATTGGGTAGTATCTAGCTGCTTACCCACTCTTGGATGGGTAGGAATGCCATACTTAAGATGAATGTTATGCCCCACCTTCTATATCTTTTTTAGACACTCCCAATTGCAGTCCCTCTGTCTTTGAGGAAGATGAGGGGTGTCTTTCTGCATTTCATTTGGGCAAAGTCTCCCCCGCGACTCTCTCACTCCTATTTGTTGTTGTCCAAGAGCCAGGGAGGGATGGAATTCCCAGACCCCGTTAGATACTATCAAGCGATACATCTGGCTAGGATTCTCTCCTCGTGTGCAGATGGAGGTCTTCGGCAATGAGTAGAGATGGAGCAATGTGTAGTGGACGCTACTCTTCATTGTCTCCCGTGGGTTGATCCCAATAAAATTCCTGCCGTCAAGTTTCATTCTTTGTTGAGCGCCTCTTTGGGGGTTGCGTGATGTTGTGCAGAGGGTCGACTTGTCCGATCCATGATCTCCTATATCCTGTTCTGGGTAACCCTTGCTTTCCGCTGGGGATTTTGGATGGGTGATTTTGGTCTTCATCTGTTGGCCGTAGTTTCCGTCTTCGAAATTTTATGACCAAGCCACGGATGAAGTCTTGATGGAAATATACCATCTCGTTAGTTTACAAGTTGCTCAGACAACCGGATGACATGTTTGTGCCACCGTTTCTTCTCAAATGGGAGGAGGAGTTGCATAGGACCTTTTTGACCGAGCAGAGTGACCATATCTTGTATTTTGCCCATCGTTCTTCCGTGTCAAGTAAATATCAGGAATTGGGGTATAAATTGCTTACAAGGTGGTATAGGGTTTTGCTCATCCTGCATAAGATCTTCCCTGAGGCCATGAAGGTATTCTGGCATTGTAAGGAGGAGAATGGCTCGCTCTTACATATCTTTTGGTCTTGTAGGAAATGACTGCTTTTTGGTTGCAGGTTAGAGACCTTATTAAACGCCTGACTGAGTTTGGTCTGGGGGATGACCCTGCCGGATATCAGATGCTCCATTGCAATCTTTCTAGGAAACGTTTCAAACGCTCTTTGTTGGTGCTCTTGATCAATGCTGCTCAGGCCTGTATACCAGCTCTCTGGAAGCAGGGGGCTCAAGTGAATATGATCCCCTGCTGTGCTTGATGGCTTTTTGCACTTTTGCTGTGGCCTTTATCGCGTCTTCTTTTCCCCGTTTTATCCCCCCCCTTTTTTTTCTTTTCTTATTTCTTTCTTTTTTTCTGTTTTGGATGCTGTTAGTGTTTGCTTATGTTTAGCAGACTGGTCTGTTTGTATTGACTCTCGGCCCAGTTTATTATACTATGCTATTTTTGTGGATGGCAATTGATTTTTTATGTAACTTGACTGAACCTGGTTTGTTGTCTTTTATGGCAGCAGCCACCTACTTGCCTTATTGTTGTATGTTTGTTCTGTGAAAGTGCTATATAAATAAAGATTGTTAAAAAACTATACTGTGAGCAAACATCAGGTACAGGCACAATCACATACATGTATGTCGTCCATACATGGGCACGTAACGTGCTGCTCCTGTGACTGATGTGTCCACCGGACACAGCGGAATACTGTTACCAGTACCTGGCCACTATGAGTGGCTGGGGTATCATGTGATCACTATGATTGCTCATAACAATCACATGATTACAATGTAAACAAAACAGTCATTAATTATTTCCATTCTTTACTGCTTCCCTAGTGCTGTGAAGCTGTGATTGGCTCACAGCTATCACATGGTACCTGGCTACCTGTACTATGTGATTAGCTGTAGCCAATCACATCATGTCAACAGTAACTAAGCTGTCATGATTGTTAACCCATTTATGTCAGCTAAAACTATTGCTTATAACAGCGAACTTCACTGTTAAAAGCAATAACAATGTAAAAAAAATCCCTGATCACCCCCCCAGAGTATTACAGTGTCACTATGGTGACACTGAACTACTCTGATGACAGGATATAAAAACAAAATAGTAAAAAAAAAAAAAGTTTTAAAAAAGCTTAAAAAACTGAATAAATAAATAATACTTTTTTAACATACTGTCACCAGTCAGTATCCCTGGTCACCGCCACATCAGTTATCTGATGAAGCTGTACTGCACTGATGAAAGTATGTAAAAAAAATTATTTAATTTCTTGATTTTCCAAAAAATTGTGAGAAAAAAATTACAACTTCAAAAAGCTTGCCATGTCTCTTACTAAATACCTCAGACTGTTTACTTTCAAAAAAGGGATCATTTGGCATTTGGATCTTAGGGCCTCAAGGAATTAGGCAGTCAGTATATCAGGATTGATCAATTTTGTAGACTTTCACACAAACCAATTAATATACACTTATTGGGATTTTTTTTTTACCAAAGACATGTAGCAAAATAAGTTTTGGCCTAAATTTATGAAGACATTTGATTTTTCAGTTTTTTTATTGGATATGCTTTACAGCAGAAAATATTTATTTTTCATTTAAAATTTGCAGTCTTTTCTTGTTTGTATTATAAAACATAAAAAAGTGATGATCAAATAACACCAAAAGAAAACTCTATTTGTGTGAAAAAAAACGATCTAAATTTAATTTGGGTATAGTGTTGCATAACTGCTCAATTGCCAGTTAAAGTAGCACAGTGCTGAATAGAAAAACAATGCCCTGGTCATGAAGAAAGTAAAATATTCCAGAGGTATGGTTCAGGTGCAGATTACAGGCTAATGACTTCTATGGGAACCATTTCTAAACCTCAGTGGTGGCACGGTGTGGCCAGGTTGGTGACCTGGCTTTGAGGTAATATCACTCTCTTTGTGTGGAAACAGTGTTTAATATTTGTTAGTGAAAGTTATTGCTGCTGGAGTTTTTATAACAAAGCATGTTGGTCTGTTAATGGTTAACAGTGGCTCTATTTGATAATAAAGGTTAAAGTTTATTTCATGGTTAAAATTTATTTAAACGCACTAAAGAGGCCACAGCTGAACGTTTTCCTTCATCCTTTGTCATTTGTTTACTTTATTATTTAGGAATGTTGGTATGGTATAGGTGTTAATGGGGTGTACAATACCATGTTAGGGCCACAAAAGTAAATAATAGAAAAGTGATCCCATGGGATTGTGACTCCTATTAACCATTTTGTTTTAAAATGAAATCTTATTCTTTATTTTTATTGAAAAAGAATACAAAACAGCACTTATACATTGCATACAGTATGGCACAGAACTTAACCACTTGCCCTCCTGAGGATTTACCCCCCTTCCTGATCAGGCCAATTCTTGCATTACAGTTCTGCGTTACCTTAACTGTCAATTGCGTGGTCATGCAACACTGCATCTAAATGAAATTTACATGGTATTTGATCCCCTGTGCGTTTTTTATTTTTAGCGCTATAAAGAAAAAAGATCGACAATTTTGAGAAAAAAACAATATTTTTCACTTTTTGCTATTAAACATGTCCAGTAAAAAAATTTTAAAAATCTAATTTTATCATAAATTTAGGCCAAAATATATTCTGCTACATGTCTTTGCTTAAAAAAATCCCAGTACAAGTAAATTAATTGGTTTACATGAAAGTTATAGCATTTACAAATGGTGGTATATATACTGGAATTATATATGTTTTTTCTACTAGTAATGGCGGAGATCAGCGACTTATAGTGGGACTGCGGCGGGCATTCTGATACTGGGGGGAACTGACTTGGTGTCACTGACAACCCCAGTGGCACCATTACAGTGATCAGTGCTAAAAAAAAGCACTGACACTGTAATAATGGCACCGGGCAGGAAGGGGTTAACATGAAGGGCAATCAAAGGGTTAACTGTGTGCTAGGAGTGTTTTACTGGGGGGCGGCGTGTTGGTGCTTGACTGTAAGCACACTGCTCTGGATAGTTGTGCTGTGCACTGCTACATATATTTGGTAAAAATAATCCAAATCAGTGTATATTGTTTGGTCCGTGGGCAAGCTTTAGAACATATAATTGAAAATTGTTCAATCCTGATGTACTGACTGCCTATATCATTTCATGAGGCCGAGGCCCTAACATGCCAGGAAAGTACAAATACCCACCAAATGACCCCTTTATGGAAAGTAGACAGTCCAAGGTACTTTGTGAGAGGCATGATAAGTTTTGAAGTTGTAATTTTTCCCCACAATTCTTTGGAAAATGAAGACTTTTTTTCACACACAATTGTCTTAATAACAAGTTGTTTCTTACACACAGCATAGGCATAATTGCAATTTCACCCCAAAACACATTCTGCTAGTCCTCCTGAGTATGGGGATACCACATGTGTGATACCTTTTCACAGCCTAGCCATATAGAGAGGCCCAACATGCAAGTTGCACCTTCAGGCATTCTAGGGGCATAAATTACACATCTAATTTACTGACAGGCTATCAAAGTTTGAAGGCCTTGGATCAACAGGACATAGGAATTACCTTCAAAATGTCCCCCACTTTGGAAAACAAATATCCCAATTTATATTTTATGAGGCATAATGAGTCTTTTGAACAGCTCATTTTTTTCAACAAGTTTTTGGAAAATGTGGAAACAAAATTAAAACTTATTTTTTTTCACATGTTGCTGTCAATTTATGAGATATTTCTAACACACAGCATGTACATACCAATAATTACACCCCAAAATACATTCTGCTACAAAATACATTCTGCTTCCCCTCTAAATCCATACCAGATCCGAGGGGGGACCCCACGCCGTTTTTTTTTTGTTTTTTTTTCAGTGTCAACCTTTATTTTTAGATTCAGCTGTCAAAATATATATTATCTAGATCTTCGAAATATGTAAAACCATTACAGAAAATCATTATAAAGGATAAGAAACAAAAATAGAATCAATAGACCTAAGGAAATCAAATTAGAATACATAAAGATATGCCTAGCTACAAATAGTGCTGTTTGTGAAACACAGTTAACGGGCTTGATTGCCGTCTTGCAGAGAAATCCACACAGAGATTTACTATTAAACAGCGTCTGAAAAGAAGGCGCCCATGGTTGATGGCCAAATTGTGCTCTGCACATGTGCATAGACGTTGGAAAAGCGTCTAGTTCTTGACTGTCACGAATTCCCTAAAAACAATATTTTTTACCCACTGAAAACATTTTTTGAAAAGTAATATATTCTTTAAAGTGAAGTCCAGATATTTGGGAAAGCAAATTTCAATGTGAACATGTTTCTACGGTGATTTTTTGTTCTGTTAGACGTGCTTCTAGGACGTCTATTTTTTTAGATGGATTCCTGTATTGTGGATATTAATAAATTCGCCTTCGCGTCTATTTGTTAGACGCTTTCTTTAGTAAATGTCTTTGCCGTCTAAAAGTAGACGGTCGCTATTGAAAAGTAGACGTTAGCTCATGGAAATGTGCCTAGACGCCATCTATGTACATTAGTAAATCAGGGCCTGAATGTCTAGCACACTCCACCCAGGGGCAGTGGTGTCTGGAAACTGAATTCGGCTCTCCTGGATGATGTAGAGGTAAGACAATCCTTTGAGGATTTTTTTAGGCACAGGTTTCTATTCTGGATTTTTGCAGCAGTAAGTAAGAGTGGTGGGAGTTCGTGAAACAAAGGGTGATTGGACTTTTCAAGGCCATAAGTAAGAAGAAGCAGCTTGGTATGTATATTGCCTACCAACATTTGCGGAGGAAGCTTGATTGTCTTGTCTCGTACGAAGAAGATCCTGGGGAGATCTCTGAAGTGAAGCTTTTTCTTAGGAAGTGTCAATATGACCAGCATGCCTCCTTGGTTCTGGAGAGGGATTATGTGAAATATCACTTGCCTGATCCTTACCAGAACTGCAAACAAGGCATAGCATTTAGGACGGTCATTGGCCTGAGAGACAGTACAGGTCCCTGATGAAGTCCAGATCAGGGATCTTGGAGATCTTTGGGTCATATTATGCAGACCTCATGGGAAGAAAGGACCTTTGCTGGGACAGGATGGAAAGCTTTCTGGATTTTACTCCAGGATTGGGAAATGGTACATTGCTTTTGATGAATTTGACAGAACCAATGTCAGCGGATGAGGTAGTTCATGCTATAGACAAGCTGGCTACCAAAAAATCGCTTGGGCCAGATGGATTGACAGCTGAATTTTACAAGTGTTTTAAGTCATTTCTGGTTCCCTTTTTAGCGGAAGTTTTTAACAGCTGTCTAGAAGAGGGTTCGCTCTCTCCATCCATGAGGCAATCCGCTGTGATTTTTCTGTCAATAGGTAAAGGCCCCGCAATGATTAAGAACTGGCGCCCCATCAGTCTTCTCAATATTGATAGAAAGATCTTGGCAAAGATTATTTTTTTGCACTTGTCGTCAGTAGCAGGCAATTTGTTGTCCAGCCATCAGCACTGTTCGGTCCAAGGTAGAAGTACCTTTTCAGCAGTTTTGGCTATCCGGGAGGCTTTGGAATGATGCAGGGCTGCTGGATGGAGAAAGTACTTGTTGGCATTGGATCAGGCAAAAGCTTTTGATTGAGTGAATCATGAATATCTGTGGTTGCTACTCAGTAGATATGGCCTGCAGTTGAGGATTATATATTGGCTGAAGACAATATACAGTATAGAGGGGCTGAGAGCTTCACACTTGTTAATGGTTTGGTTGGATGCCCTTTTGAGGTCATCTCTGATGTGCACCAGGGATGTATTTTGAGCCCCCTGCTATATGCTTTCGCAATCGACCCCTTTGTAAGAAGGCTAGTGCATCATTGTGTGGGGTGCCTCTTGGCATTGCTGGTGCGCTGCCTTTGAAGGTCATGGCCTATGCTGATAATGTGTCTGTTATTATCTCTGGGACTGAGGAGGTGCAGGAGGTGGTCTCTGTGATACAGCAGTACACAGAGGCTTCTGGCTCTAAAGTCAACCATGAAAAGAGTGAAGTTTTCTGGATGGGTGAGGAGGGTGAAAGGTTTGAACTTCCGGATGCCTTCCCAGAGCCCCAGCAGGAAATTAAAGTGTTGGGCATCAAATTTGGCCCTGGTGACTATGGTCATCGAAATTGGGAAAGCAGGTTGGTGGATGCCAATGCCAAAGTAGTGAGCTTGAAGAGATGTAGGCTGTCCTTGAGGGAGAGGGTTGACTTAATTAAAACTTACCTGATTCTGATCTTTTTATATGTCAGCTTCATCTGCATCTTGCCGATATCTCTCTATGCAAGGGTCTACAGCTGTTTTTTCCAACTGTTTTGGAGAAATAGGCTGAACCTGATCAAACACAATGTAACTTACCTGTCCATCTGGGAGGGTGGCCTAGGAATGATCAACCCGATAGTTTTATTTTCTTTGCAATTTTTAAAGTACAATCTTGGTAGCATGTTAGCAGAGACCCCGTCGGGATGGGTGGGTATTTTTCAGTCTTGGTTTAAGCCTTTTCTGCATTGCTGGGAAGATGACAGGCCAGTGAAAAGTGTGTCACTGGCCTTAAAGCATTGCCCAGGCTCTGTAATGAGGGAGGGATTGCATTTAATTAACTTGGAGAGGATCCCTTTGAAGTTTAGGGATCAAGCCTGGCTTGCTTTCCATGGAAGGCTCTATGTGAGAGGGAACCTGAAGCACCGCACTGTGTAGGCACTGATCAGACTGCAGTAATGAGCGCTGATATGAACTCTTGAGGTTGCACCAATGGGTACTGATGAGGCTGCATGGATGTGCACTAATTCACTGCACTGATGATTCTTCATAGATAAAACTGCACTGATGGGGCTGCACTGGAGAGGCTGCACAGATGGGGCAGCACTGATGGGGCTGCTCTGGTGATGCTGCACCGATTAGGTTGAACAGATGGGACTGCACAGATGGAGCTGCACTGATCAGCTACACTGATGGGCACTGAACAGCTATACTGATGAGGTTGGGAGTGATGGGCATTGATGAGGCTCCACTGATGTGCACTGATAAGGTGGCACTAATGGGCATTGATGAGGCTCCACTGATGAGGCAGCACTGATAAGTGGCACTGATAAGCAGTACTGATATGCACTGATAAAGCAGGAGTGATGAAGCAGCAGAGATGGGCACTCTGTGACACTGATGGGCTCTGATGAGCATGGTGTGTAATTGGACACAGCAATCACTTGGTAAAGGGCCACTGTGATTGGCCCTTTACCCCGATCTGTGATGCACTGTGTCCAAGGGACACAGCAATCACAGGCACTTCCTGATGCGCTCCCCAGGGGATACGTGGTAAGCTTGTTCTTGTTTGGAGGCCCTCCCAGAACTGGACAACAGCGCTGTAGCTATCTTTTGGCTATAGCATGGTCAAGAACTAAATGAGTCACCAGTTTTATCCAGTTTAAAAAAAAAACAATTAAGAGACATCACTCAGTGTCTTGTGCTCTCGTGAAGTCAATGGCTATAGAGAGTAAACTGATCAACCTCCCAGAAAACATGGATTGAAACAAACCAATGAAGGGAGAGGGGAAGAAAGAAAACAATTACATCTAGTAAGGCAAAGATTACCCATTTCAGGAATATGAGAGAGATGACATGGGAAGACCAAGAGAAAACACCCCTGCTAAAACCACTCGTGAGCACCTGGAGAGTTTCCAAAGAGGGGTGTTTGCGGTTTGCCCGACCACCAGATTTTCTGCAAAAAGTAAAAAAACAAATGAAAAAAGACAGTTCAGTGTTTAATACTGGAGAGAACAGTGAAAGAAAAATTCTGGAGTGGGGGAAAGAAAGAAGAGGACGTAGTGGGAAAAGAAAGGAAAAGAAGAAGGAAGAATAGAGAGAGAAACAGAGGGAGGAGGGGTCAGAGGGGAAGGAGAAAAGGAAGGAATTGGAGGAATCAGTATAGTATCATTAAGAACTGCCATCAGCTTTTCTGTTATAAGAGTGCCCTGTATCCTATTTGCTTCTTCAAAACTAAGCTCCAGTGATTTCCACGATAGTTTGTTTAGCCGCCATAAAAATGTAAGTGATTAACAAATGCTCCTGACGCGACACATTTGGAATTAAAATTTATTCTATTCAGATTTGGCTTTTTGTTTCCCCACTTTTTTGTGCCATACCAATACAAACAAAAGAAATAACCATGAGAATGCCTAAACATTTTCTAATTGCAACAATTGTTTTGGGCGAAGTGGCATTATTTTTGTCCATAACTGTACATTTATCAGCAGCATAGACAATCACTTGAAAAAAATAATTCTCATGTATTTACTGAAATCTTCCTAACACAAAAAATCAAGTTACACTTACGGTAACGTCTTTTCCAGTAGTCTTTCAGGACAGCACCTTGAGAGACCTCGACTCCTCCCCACCTGAGGAAACACCTCCACCCAAAATAAAAGTTCTCCACTCCCCCCCGACCTCAGTTCTTAAATCGTACCTCCGGTCACCTGGGGAGACACAACATGAGACAACATGACCGTAATAAGACATTCTCACGTAACCAAATATCAACACTGGGTGGGCAATCGGTGCTGTCCTGAAAGACTACTGGAAAAGATGTTACCGTAAGTGTAACTTGATTTTTCCCCTTTCGTCTTTCAGGACAGCACCTTGAGAGGATAAGCGAGTACTCCCCCCTCGGGCGGGCTAACTGCTTGCAAGACCTTACGCCCAAAGGCCTGTTCCTGCACCGAGACCAGGTCGAGTCTATAATGCCTTACAAACGTGTTATAGCTGAACCAGGTAGCTGCCCTGCAGATTTGTCCTGGGGAAGCCCCTGCTAGCTCCGCCTGGGTAGTCGCTACTGCTCGGGTGGAATGTGCCCTGATTCCCTCCGGGGCCTCTAGGCATTCCGCTTGGTATGCCCCTGTAATTGCCAGTTTTAACCATCTGGCCAGTGTCCTTCTAGAAGCTTTCTTGCCCTTCCTAGCCCCTGCAAAAGAAACAAAAAAAGATTCCGTGCTCCTAAACCCTTTTGTCTTTTCAAGGTACAGGAGCACGCACCTTCTAACATCCAAAAAATGTAGTTTCTCCTGAACTTCCCAGGAAAAAATGAGGGTAGCACTATATCCTGCTCCCTCTGGAACCTCTGGGCCACCTTCGGAATGAAGGATGGGTCCGGCCTTAACACCACTCTATCCGGAAAAATCTGTAGATAGGGGGCTCTGACTGAAAGGGCCTTCAGCTCACACACCCTCCTTGCTGTGGAAATCGCCACTAAAAAGGCTGTCTTAATAGTAAGGTCTCTTATCGGGCAGGACTCTAGGGGCTCGAACGGGGCCTTAATCAGTACTCCAAGCACCTTGGCTAAGTCCCACCTTGGGAAAGGCCTGGACCTCGGAGGTCTCTGCCTCGCCAGGGCCTTAAAAAATCTCCCTACCAGTGCCTCCCTGGCTAAGGGCGTCTCTAAGAACACGCTGAGGGCCGAAACCTGGCCCTTGAGCGTGCTGATAGAAAGCCCCTTGTCCGCCTCTGCTTGCAGGAACTCCAATACCGAAACCATGCTATGGGTCGCTACTGACGCCCTATCGCACCAGGCCGTAAAGCAACCCCAAACCCTGCTATAAATGGCCTGAGTCTCCTCCTTTCTACTAGCCAGCAACGTTGCCACCAACCTGGTTGAAAACCCCTTCGCTAAAAGGAACTGCCGCTCAGAAACCAGGCCGTTAGCCTCAGTCTCTCCAACCTGGGGCATAGGACCGGCCCCTGCGTCAGCAGATCCTTCCTTGGCAGTAACTCCCAGGGCGGGTGTGTGGCTAAGCTTTTTAGGGTAGCAAACCACGCTCGCCGTGGCCAGAAAGGGGCTATCAGTATGAGCGAGGTTCTTTCTGCTCTAAATTTCCTTAACACCAGGGGGAGTAAGGGGACCGGGGGGAAAGCGTAGCACAGCGGGTAATCCCACCTCTGTCCTAACACATCCACCGCTTCTGACCCGTCCCTGCGGTTCATGGAGAAGAACCTCAGGACCCTGTTTTTCTTCCCTGAGGCAAAGAGATCTATGTCCGGGGACCCCCATCTCCTTACGATCGCCTGAAAAACCTCCGTGTTCAGGGCCCACTCCGACTCTCTGAGCCGAGTCCTGCTCAGGAAATCTGCCTTCTGATTCAGCTCTCCCTTCAGGTGTACCGCGGACAGGGAAGCCAGATTTCTTTCTGCCCAGGATAAAACCACTGCCGCTAGGGATCCGAGAGCCCTGCTCCTTGTTCCCCCCTGTCTGTTTATGTAAGCTACTGCCGTAGCATTGTCCATCAAAACCCGCACGTGCTGGCCCTTGATCCTGTAGGAGCGGAGAGCCTCTCTTACTGCCCTCAACTCTCTCCAATTAGAGGATTCTCTCCTCTCTACTAAGGACCACTGCCCCTGAACCACTAAACCTCCCAGGTGGGCTCCCCACCCAAGAGCGCTGGCGTCCGTCGTGACTTCCCTGGTCACGGAGAAACACCACAACAACCCCTGGGTCACGTTGGACGACCTCCTCCACCACCACAGAGACCTCTGCACACTGGGGGGAACAAAGACCTGGTCCTCCAAGGATTGAATCCTTCTGTCCCAAATCCTCGGAACCCACAGCTGGAGGGGACGCAGATGCAAGCCTGCCCACTGCACCGCTGGAATGGAAGACGTTCATAACCCCAGTACCGACATGGCCTGCCTCATTGTTACTGACCTGCTCCCCTGTAACAATCTGATCCCTGCATCTAATTTGGCAACCTTTTCCGAAGTTAAGATGGTCCTCTGCCTTACGGAATCCAGAATGTACCCCAAGTAAACCGCTCTTTGGGAGGGACAGGACTTTTCCAGGTTCAAAAGCCACCCCAGGTTTTCTAGATGACCCCTTACTACGGCAATGTTCTGCTGTAGCTGGAACTCTGAGTCTGCGAAGAGCAGCAGGTCGTCCAAGTAGGCTATAACTGTGATCCCTTTCATGCGGATGGGAACCAGTGCCTCTGTCAGAATTTTGGTAAACACCCTTGGCGAGGAAGATAGTCCGAACGGAAGAGCCCTGAACTGCCAATGCCGTATTCCCGCTTCCCCCCGTACTGCCAACCTGAGAAAACATTGTGAGGTTTCCGCGATGGGCATGTGAAGGTATGCGTCCCTTAAATCTATGGAGGCCATAAATGTCCATGGCGGGAGTAGGGCTTTGACCATGAAAATGGAGTCCATACGGAACTTCCTGTATCGCACCGACCTGTTTAGGGGCTTCAGGTTCAGAATCAGTCTGAACGCCCCCGACTGCTTCTGAACCATGAATACGTGGGAATAAAAACCTTTCCCCTTTTCCCCCTCTGGGACCTTGGTGATGACTCTTTGGTCCTCAGGATCCCTCAGTGCGCCCATTAGGGCAAAGGCCCTTGCCAGGCCCCTTGGCAGGGCTGTCACAAAGAACCTTCCTGGCGGCGGCTCCGAAAACTGCAGCCGATAACCCCTTCTCGCGATGTCTAGAATAAAGGGGCTGGCGACCGCTACTTCCCACTGTGGGAGAAAGGCCGCCAATCTTCCTCCCACAGGAGGAATCGAGTCACCGTGGCTTCTGGGGCTGCTCAGGAGGGCTAAAAATCACCCCTTCCCCTGCCCCTACCTCTCTGCCCCCAAGACCTACTCTGTCCTTCTGGCCTGAGGTTCTGTCTCTTTGCTGGGCGAGCCTTTCACATCCCTCCCTCCTGCAACTTCCTTTTTAGGGGGAAGGACTTTTTCCTGTCTGCCATCCGGTCTAGAATCTCCTCCAACCCCGGCCCGAACAGGAAATCTCCCATAAAGGGGATGCCACACAACCTCACCTTTAAAGTGATATCGCCCTGCCAAGTCTTCAACCATAGAGCTCTCCTAGCAGAGTTCGTCAGGGCTGCTGACCTGGCCCCCAGCCTTACTGATTCTGCGGAAGCATCCGCGATATACCCCACACCCTGTAACAGGGTCTCGAAAGAAGCCAAAATTTTCTCTTTGGGGGAGTCTGCTACAATATGGGCCTGCAACTGTGTCAACCAGTGTTCTAGGTTCCAGGCCACGACAGTTGTGGCCATGGCAGGCTTCAAGTTGGACAGGGTTGAATCCCAAGCCTTCTTAAGGAGAGATTCCGCTCTCCTGTCCAATAAATCCGGCAAGACCCCCATATCCTCAAATGCTAGGTCCGTCCGTTTGAGAAAAGGCTGCATCAAGCTTGGGGTTTTTATTCCACACAGCCCCCGGATCCTCACTAAATGGAAATCTCCTTCTCAAAGCTCTAGAAAAGAAGGGCTTCCTTTCCGGATGCTGCCACTCTTTTTTGATGGTATCCACTAAAATATTGTGTACAGGAAACACTCTGTGCCTTTGTTCCTCCAACCCTTGATACATTTGATCATGCAAGGACAAGATCTTAACCTCCTCCTTGATGTCTAGGGTCTCATATATAGCCCCTAAAAGGTTGTCAACCTCCTCTAGGGACAGTTTGTACCGAGAAGGACCCCTGCCCTCATCTGAGGGGCCTTCCCCAGCAGACTCCTCTTCCGACTGGGAATCCCCCAAGGGCCCCTCATCCTCTCCTGCTGTGAGGAGCTCCCTGCTCCGACCTACTGAGGCCACCGGGGGGGCACGGTGTGGTTTGGGGAACGGTTAACCTTTCCATAAGGTTTTTGAATGAGTCGAAGGTACTGGTCAGCTTCTTCACCGACCTGACCAAGTCACCCTGCTCTGGCCTCTCTTCCTTTACCAACCCTTCTATACACGGGCTGCAAAGACCTTCCTCCAGGACTCTCTTAGAATTTCTTTGCAGGATGGGCATCTGCGCTTAGGCTCCTGGTACTTAAGTTTTGCCCGGGCATTGCTCTGAAAGACACAAAGAGGGCAGAAAGGAAGCCTATCACCCACTGCCATCACCCCTACTTCCCCCCCCTTACCAGCAGGGCCTAAGGGCCTGACCCCTCCACAGACCCCCTTACCCTGCCCATGAAGACCCTCACCACCAGAGGGTCCAGGAATACCCCAGGAGCTAGGGGCCACCAGGTAGGGGAGGACTCCTCTGAGTCACCTTACCTGAGACTGGCTGGTGCTGGCATCCCCTGGTCCCGGTGCATCCGACATCCTTCTCAGAAGGGTGGTCGCCCATGCTAGCCTGTCCCCCAAGCTGTTCCGCACCGCCTTTTCAAAGTTCGCGCCGCCGTGGTGTTAGGGCCGCGATCGGAAGCGGAAGCCGCGGCCCAGGGAGAAGCCCCGCCCCTTCCATCGGAAACTGCCATCCCCCGACGTCTGGCCCGGCAAGGACCACTGCCCGCCAGCATGGGAAGGAGCGGGACTCCTCCCCGATCCTCTCCAGACCTCACCACGGCCACCCCGATGCCCCAACTCGCCGGAGGGGGTCGGGGAGCGAGAGCAGGTACGTGCGGTCTCCTGTCCCCCAGGGTGCACGCTCACTGCACGGCAGCCTGCCCAGGGCCTCTCAGCCAGCTCTCTGACCCTCGGCTCCCCTGCCTATCTACCTGACAGCACCTTTCGCCTCCTCACGTGTCTCCCCACCGGAGGAAACACCTGAACTGAGGTCTGAGGGGAGTGGAGAACTTTTATTTTGGGTGGAGGTGTTTCCTCAGGTGGGGAGGAGCCGAGGTCTCTCAAGGTGCTGTCCTGAAAGACGAAAGGGGAAAACAACATTTTTATCAGCAGAGCAGACATTCACTATAATAAAAAAAATGTTACTTAACTTTCGCACATTTTTTTGCTTTGCATGAGCCTTTCTTTTGAACAGTCTCAGCATCCCATAGAATAGTTGATTATGAGGGAATCACATTTCCTGTCTGTTGTTACAGTACACTTTTTTTTTTTTAAACTAGGTTGCCTTTCCAAGAAATGATAAATTATTCAAGTATTTCCTGATGCTTGGCATAGAATAATTATTTGGCTCTAACACATTAAGACATCCAACACGATTCAGGAGCCCATGAAAGAAAATGTATGAGGACCTAAAAAAAATCGTACTGACCACCAAAAAATATACTTATTGTGGGTGGTTGAAAAATGTTATGCTTTACCCTAAATTTTTTTATTATAAGGATAGGAAACTGCAAATGAAAGCAAACTGATTTTATACAAGTTACCACTGAAATGTTTAGGTATATGCACATATTGTTTTTCCACTGTCAACTGTTCAGAAATACCATTCCTCAAAAGTGATGGCAGGGCAATGAGCATGGATATACATCTGAGATATAATATTAAAGGAGTTTTATGGTCACAGCATATACTTCCATTTTAGGAGAACCTGGCTGTCCAGAGTGTCTTGCTGCTTGAGACTTTGGGCTCATAGGAACCTCACAGAGGACTGAGAAGGAGCAGTGATACCTTGGAATGGGGTACCAGATATGACTCTACCACTTGAGATCCTATAGAAGAGGAACTTCCAGGGAGGCTGGGAAAGCATTGGGAGGATCACTAAGGTTACTGCTGTTGCTAAAGAAAATATGGTTGCTAATAAAAACTTTTCCTACTTCTAAAGAAAATACAGGTTTCTAGATTTAGCTTAGCTACTTCAGCAGTGGAAGATTTTACCCCCTTCATCACCAGGCCATTTTTTGCTATTTAGCACTGCACTATTTTAACTGGTAAATTTATATCTTTTGTTTTTCACACAAATAGAGCTTTCTTTTGGTGGTATTTGATGACCACTGGGTTTTTTTTTATTATATAAATGAATAAAGACCAAACATTTTGAAAAAAAAACTGTATTTTTTACTTTCTGTTATAAAACATATCCAAAAAAAATGTAAAAAATCAAATGTCTTCATAAATCTAGTCCAAAATATATTCTGCTACATATCTTTGGTGAAAAAAAAATCCCAATAAGTGTATATTAATTGTTTTGCATGAATGGTATAGCATCTACAAACAATGGTATATATACTGGAATTTCTATTTATTTAATTTTTGTAAACTACAAATGGTGGCGATCAACAACTTATAGTGGGACTGTGATAGTATGGTGGGCAATCTGACACTAACTGATGGGAATCAGCCTATGTCTGTAGCCCCTGTCCTCATTATTTTCACCACCAGCCTTGGGAGAAATAAAGCTCCAAATACCAAAGTATGCAAGCTAAATCACTGAAAGTTTAATGCAAAATAATGACTGTTATACAGAACTCAGTAGGTGTTGCTTAATCTTAGAATGACCAATGAAACATTCCATTCTTAGCAACATAGTTACGTGAAGAACAGAAACAGCAAATAGCTGAGGGATACCATATAAGGTAGTTCAGTTTATACTGAAATGAAATGAATCTTAGAAAGCGAGAGAGAAGTTATAAGCGAAACTAATTGTTCACAGATCTAGAAATGAAGGCATTATACAAAATTGATGACAGTTAATAAAACACATTTCCTTACAGTTCCTCTCTTTTGTCACAAAGTGACAACACATCAAATTTCACAGTTGTTGTTTCCAATATGCATCAGAGTTCTTTAAAAATGTGTTACAAATGCACCTCCTAGATTGTAAGCTCGAAAGAGCAGGGCCCTCGAACCCCTCGTGTATTGTATTGTTACTGTCTTGTCTCATGTTCTGTCCCCCTTGCTACTGTACAGCGCTGAGCAAACCCTTTGGCGCTATATAAATACTGTATAATAATAATATAATAAAAATACAAAGTTTAGCAGCAACACAGAATATACTATATATATTAGTAAAAAATATAACAAAATCAGCATGCCTACTTTCTTAAGCCATCGAGCTTGTAAAGCATTTACCTGGGCTCTATGATTCTCAGTGGCTTCATCATAGTTTGGAATCTCAGCAGACATGTTATGTATCCATGTACAACACTCATAGTCAGTAGTAGACTCACACAACTCGTCAATGCTGCACCTATTTGTTCTATTTTCATTTCATTCATAAGCACCTGTTTCCTCAATACAACATTTAAATCCAACATTCAAAAAAAACATCTGTAGTTATGTTTCCAATGTATTTTTTTTCATCTATTCTTAGTGGTATTTACTTGTACAAAGTTACCATCCTCAGGTACCTTCCCAGTGACATTAAGTTTAGACGTACTACAAAATTCTTATCTTCATTTGATTTGTTGCCTAAATGAAAACACTATTCAGGTTCCATCATAACTCCCAACACTTCAAATTTAGGCCTTGTAGTAACATTTGTAAAAATAATACTCAGATTACCAATAAACATTGATGTCACATTTTTTGGTGCAGCATACAAAAGAATGTTCAGGTTTCAGGGTGGAGCATACTGCAAATCCAACAACTCTCGATTCCCAAGAGCTTGGCATACCTATACTTAAATTTCAATAGTGACATATTTTCAGTCGATCTTTTCTGTTCTTTTTTATTAGTTCATTGTTATTCACAGTCTTATTTTTGTTGCCACAGATTGGTGGCCATTCTTCTGGGTGATAGTAGCAGTGGCTAGCCCTGTAAGCCACTAAAAAAATTATCACTGAGAGACAACCCGATCAAAAAAAAATTCTTCCAGGCCATCTCTGGATGAAGCAGCATTCTGAAGATTGGAGGGTGCTGTTAGATCTGTCTCCTTTTCTTGTTCCATCTGTTGCTTCTGGTTCTTTAGTGGTTCTGGGGTAGTCTTTACTCTAGAAGCATGTATCCAGACATTGGAATCAGCAGTCAGAACTGCGGTTCTCATCACAGTCATCACTATAATAGGTTCCCAGTATGGCAGATCTGCGGTCTTGTGTCTGTGAAGGTGCTTAACCAGTACCCGATTTCCTGGTTTGTACGAGTGGGTTGGATCATCTGTAGCAAAAAAGAAAATGAGAGAGAGATATCACCGTATACACCATTCGACACCCTAATCAATTCCTTGATATATCTTTCCTTTATTAATTCTAAATCACCTAGCATAACTACCAAAGGACCTTTTGTCCAGGGGGTGGAGAATGGCCTGCCCATAAAAATTTCAAAAAGGAAAATTTGGTGACTTTATTAGGTGTCATCCTCATCTCAGCCAGAACAGCTGGCAGGTAAAACTCCCATCCCTTAAATGTCCCACCTGTTATCTTCCTTAGTTTTTCCTCAGGGTCCTATTTGCCCGTTCTACCTGTGCAGAACTCTGTGAATTGTAGGGTATGTGGAACTTCCAGTCAATACTCTTCAGTTTTGCTACCTGTTGTGGAACTTTTGATGTAAATGTTGGTCCTATGTCCAAGTCTTAGTCGAGGGATGACTTCCATTGCAAAAAATCTTTTCTTTATTTCATCTGTCACTACCTGCCAACCCTGATGTCCTAGGCCACGGAACTGTGCACTGTGTCCTTATGTATTACCTGAACATAGTCATGTTCCTCGGGTGGATTATCAGTTTCACCCTTTATCCCTAGCAAACAATTTAACATAGCTAAGGGACCTGAATTAGAACTTGAATATTTCACTTCCAAATTAGCAGTTGATGTCAAAATCAATTCATAAACATTTGCCCTTTATGCTGTCATGTGCTGTGTAATAAGGTTCTTAAGGACATGCAGTTCATGATGGGCAGTGTGAAGGATGGTTTTATGTCCCAGAGTGTAAGGGTAGGCACATGGATATGCGTAGACGTGGGGCTTCTGCCGGCTCCGTTCACGGATGGTCAGCGGGTGCGCATGCGCGGTCGCGTGTGTGAGTGCGTGCGGGTGCACATGCGCGGCAGTACTTTGGCGCCAGGTGGACTATTTAAACTTGGATGAGACTCTGCCTCAATGCTGTTTGGTCTTTACCCTGAACTCCTGTGTATCCTGCTATCTGTTTTGCCTTGCTGATCTGACCTGTCAATTTACCTCGCTAGAACGCCGCCTGCCTCGATCTCTGCCTGCCCACCGACTTTTCTTCTGCCTTCCGGTTCTGTCTGATCCTTGCCCGCTTGTTGCCGAACCAGACTGCCTGACCCTGTTTACACTGATCCTGCTTCCTACTGGCTACCCTGCCAGTATCCTGCACCTGCAAATCTGCCTGAGCATCGGCTACCTGACTACCCTGCACCTCAGAGAAAGCAGAGAAAGGATACAATGCCATCTCATTAGAAAGCGAAATTAATGAAATCATCAATTTGGATAGGAATGACCTTTTAACCATCAAACCAAAGGTCCAAGTTGAAAGAGTTTGTCCTTTCATCACTAACTTTTCGACACAATACAAGGACATTGTCAAAATTATTAAGAAAAATTGGACCATCCTCAAAAACAACCCAGTTTTAGGTAACACCTTACCGGATTTACCAGAAATCACCTATTGCAGGGCACCAACACTCAGGAACAAACTGGCACCTAATATAATTAACCCTCCCAAACAACCGAGTTTTTTCTTTAACCGCAGTGGCTTCTATCCCTGTAATAGATGCATGCTATGCGTTTATAATGGTATACACAAAAACACCGTAAAATCATTTAGATCGAATACTACAGGTAAAACTTTCGACATTGAAAATACCATCACATGCAACACTACACATGTGGTCTACCTCTTAGAGTGCTCCTGCGGGAGGCAATACATTGGGAGAACAACTCAAAGGCTAAGAGACAGGTTGCGTGAACACTTGAAAAACATCACAAAGGGGTTTAAGGAACACTCTGTATCCATGCATTTCAGACAACATCACCACAGAAACCCCCACTGTCTGAAATTTACAGGAATTGATGTTATTAAAAAACAATGGCGAGGTACATACAGTAAAAGAGCTGTATCTAAGCTCAAAACCAAATGGATATATTTATTACAAACGCTGTCACCATCTGGCCTGAATATCGACCTCAATATTAACTGCTTCATTGACACCAATTAATAACATCACACAATCCCACATTCCTTAATTGGGTACATTTCTTTCTGCTTTTATACTCATCATTATCCTTCTCACTCTGTGTAGGAGTGTATTTTATACTCTTATACTTTTATGATCTATTTCTAATATTAACAGTTTTTATCATCACTATTATTCACTACAATATATCTACATCTATTCATGTTACTATTTAATATTCATTGGGCATTACAGGCCTTTATGTTGTTGTTTTTTAGCGATGTTTTAGCATTATGATGTAGGACATTATCTTCGTACATTTTTTATATATGTTTTATCATTAAGGTATGGAACACTATCATTATAATTTTTATAATTTTTATTATACATGTTTTCCACATTGTTTTTAATTTATTACTAATCCAGTCACTATGAGGTATTTATTCCTTTCATTGCAAGATCACTTTTGCCTAATCATATATAGTGTCAGAGGATTCGCTGTATATACGAATTATGGCTTTAAAAGGAGAGATCTTTTTCCCTTATCATTTATTTCATATCTGGCCACTAGGTGGGGATATTGCTGCGGCCCCCACCATATCCTTGCATAGAGATTTACATCGTGTTATAATCTCATGAATTATGGCTTTCGTATTAGAGACTTTTTTGTACCATCTCAAAAGGAATTGAAAGTTGTCTAAATGCCCCAACAAACTATTTGACATCAATTTATACTTCCCCTGCACCCTGTTTATATCCTCCACCACTTTGTGCTGTTCTAATCCACAACAAAATGGCCGCCGGAGGTCTCACTGCGCATGCGCGACTGTTATTTGTCCTCTAGGCATTATAGCCAAAAACATGCGCATGCGCGGGAAGTACGCGCTAGTGCACATGCACAGGAAGCCCGCGATGACGCGGAATTACTGAAGGGCTCATTTGCACCCTAGCCTATATAAGAAAACATTTGGGACAGGGTTCTCTCCCTTTGAAAATGTGTTATTACACGAAACGCGTTAGATAGATACCCTTTCTCATGGAATACTAACCACATGACCTACAAACTACCTCAGATGTAAGTGCTGGTTCTACTCTTTTACCTGTACCTTGATGTTACTCTTTTGTGATTATTAAACATACTACACTATTGGAGTTCTTTTCTCTCTGGGCTCATTTTTTTGGCACTGAGAGTCCTTATCCTGAAGGATCCTTTCCTGGTTCCCATCTGAATGCATGATCCCCCTGATGGCTGGAAATTGTACTGCTGGACATAATTAACCTGAGATGTGGAAACCTGCTTTGGATAGATGACAGCTGGTGAAGCACCTCCACCTGATGATCACATCCACATGCTGAGTTCCCACCCCCACAGCAGTTCCCACCCCCCACAGTTTCCAGCCACAGCAGTCACGAAAGTTATCCACTGTTCTTTGTGTTACTACAGTCACATTACTTCGCATGAACTATATTCTACAAGTTACTGTGTGATACTATCTGGTCGGTGCATAGTATGCTCATCGTTTCCAGCCACAGCAGTCACGAATGTTAATCATTGCTCACTGTGTCTCCACAGTCACATCACTCCGCATGAACTATATCCAATAAGTTTTGTTACTATGAGATACCATTTGCATACTGTTAATACTATATAGTGCCGCAGTCACAGTAGTCACGAAAGTTAATTATTGCTCACTGTGTCACCTCAGTCACATTAATCCGCATGTACTATATCAAATAAGTTTTAATACTGTGAGATACCACCTGCATACTGTAAATACTATATAGCGCCGCCTTTGTACTTTTATTTTTGGCATTTCTTGGAGGATCTGAGGTTGTTTCCCCTTCTATGCTGGCTGCTCCCATCTGTGTTTTTTCTTGTTGTCACCCAGCGCTCATATTTTTATTGTTTATATTATTCTCCCATTCTACTGCAGTTCTGCTCTCTGTCAGTGATTGCCGCTAATCGGCGGAAGACAGCCGGTAACGACTGGCTGTGACCCGGCGACTGACATCAGCGGCCGTGATCAGCGGGATAGGTAGGGCGGTGGCGCGACTCGCACGCCCCTCTACCTGTTTTGCAAACACACATTTTAAAACATGGTTTTGGGTAGCCGTGCCGCCCTGCCACCGTATTTCTACAGTGGCTGGGTGGCATGTGGTTACACACAAACAAGGGAACTTGTAAGAAATAGAACATGAGTGATCTGAATTTTCAGGTCACTCTTGGTGGTCAAACTTTAAATGTAAGTGTCAATGTGGGGAAAAACTTCAGTTGCTTCTGCAGCAAGAAATATTTTATTACATCCTATAACAATTATATTTATCATTATTATATTATGCATAGTATTCCAATTATGTTTAATGTTTAAAATTAGAAACTTCCATAGGCGAATTAGAAATTAAATTAGGAAAGGAGATGATTTGTTACAAAATATGCTTAAGAGAAAAATTATTTCTGATTTTGCTGACTCAGCTACAAATAATAATACATTTGGAATTATTAACTCAAACCCTGCGTGAATGTGATACAGATGATGTGAGAATGGTATAAAAATATGATTATTCATATTTCAGAGGGGAGTGCATTATTAATTTTTAATATCTACATTTTAATTCGGTTTCTAATAGTTATAATATATGCCTGGCCAGAATATATACCCTCTGATTGGATGTGAATGGTAAGGTTTTGAGCACATGCTAACATTTTTGTTGACACATCTACAATAAGGAAAACATTAAACAAGAATGGAGTACATGGGAGGACACCACGGAGGAAGCCATTGCTGTTTAAAAAGAATATTGCAGCACGTTTGAAGTTTGCAAAAGAGCACCTGGATGTTCCACAGCACTACTGGCAAAATATACTGTGGACAGATGAAACCAAGATTCAGTTGTTTGGGAAGAACACACAACACTATGTGTGGAGAAAAAAAGGCACAGCACACCAACATCAAAACCTCATCCCCACTGTAAAACATGGCGGAGGGAGCATCATGGTTTGGGGCTGCTTTGCTGCCTCAGGGCCTGGACGGATTGTTGCCATTGATGGGAAAATGAATTCCAGAGTTTATCAAAACATTTTGCAGGAAAACGTACGACCATCTGTCCGCCAACTGAAGCTCCGCAGAGGATGGGTGATGCAACAGGACAATGACCAAAGCATACAAGTAATTCAACAAAACAATGGCTGCAACAGCACAGAATACGCCTTCTGGAGTGGCCCAGTCAGAGTCCTGACCTCAACCAGATTGAAATTCTGTGGCATGACCTTAAGAGAGTGATTCACACCAGACATCCCAAGAATATTGCTACACTGAAACAGGTTTGTGAAGAGGAGTGGTCCAAAATTACTCCAGATCGTTGTGCAGGTCTGATCTGCAACTACAGGAAACGTTTGGTTGAGGTTATTGCTGCCAAAGGAGGGTCAACCAGTTATTAAGTCCAAAGGTTCACATACTTTTTCCTCCTTGCACTGTGAATGCTTACATGTTATGTGCAATTAAACCATGGCAACATCTAATGTTTGTGTAGTATTATGTTCAGCAGACTGTGTTCTTCTATTGTTGTGACTTAGATGACGTTCAGAGCACATTTTATGCCCAATTCATGCAAAACTCCACGTAATCCCAAGGGGTTCACATACTTTTTCTTGCAACTGTACATACCTGTAATAAATAATTATAAATAAGTGCAATGGGGAGAAACTTTCTAATAAGTGTCCAGGTATGTTTCATCACATTGACATCATAGCTGAAGCATGGAAATCTTTCAGCAGATTTGAATGGTTCAATTATGAGAACAATCTTTGCCAAAAAATGTTTTAGTTTATTCCAATTTGAAGCAGCGAATGAAAAACATGGACCTTTGTCTTAATCTCAAATTACTCCTGAAGTCTTATTCTAAACAAGTTACTTCTTCCTTTCCTACCATTTTAAAAAAAGGGGATTGTTACTCCTTTAATAAGGGACAATGCAAATGGTTTGCAACTGCAAATATAAACGCAAGTTTGCTTTCTGCTCTAAAACTCATATGGTAGTTTAGACTAGCCATAGATAATTGTTTTTTCAATTAGCCACAGGGCCACAAAATTCTCCCCTCACTGTGCTACTGTATTCTGACAGTGGGGAGACCTTCGGTTGCAGCCACTGATCGATTGAAAATTTGCCAACATTTCTATTCAACAAAAGTCAGTTGTTAGTTCGACTTCTGTTGAGTGGGAACAACCATTGATGGATTAAAATTCAGCCAGTCTCTGCTGAACTGGATGAATTTCTATCTATGGCCAGCTTAAGTGTTTCAAAAAGTTGAGTCTTGTGGGTCAACAGTCTCAAAAATATATTTTTGAATGTTTGCCTATAGGCTGCTCGTTATTTTATCATATTTCATATCCTTTTCATTGTTTAATGAGTGGTTCATTTCCTATAAATTGCATTTAAGTTTGGTAATGTGTTACTTACAATTTTTTATTCATTGGTCCAGTAGGCTGTAACACTTGTTTTGATCTCTTAAATCTTTTTTGCAAATTTTGCTCTTATTTTGGCATAGCTTTAGCTTCAGAGAAGCTGTTTAGATTTTTTAAGAACTACTTTGGATACTTCATTGATGTACTCCCATATGCTAAAATTGAAAAAAAATTAAAACTTTAATGTTTGCCTTTTTATGGAAAAAAGAAAATATTACTTAAACAGTTACAACCCTTGCTAGGACTTTTGGTTTTTGCTAATAGGATCATGCCTGTGGGCAGAATTTTTCCAGAAGGTTAGCCCTTTTCATGTCTGGCCTTAAATCACCTTTTACTACATAAAGGTTACCAAGGATATCAAAGATGACATGTTTTCTTGGATAAACTCCTTAAGTTCCTAAAACTGCAGACCTTACTGACAAGATGATTTTATTTTAGATGACGACTTTAGTTTGGCAACAGATTCTGCAGGCTCTTTGGAGCTTTGCAGCTATATAGTACACACATGGGTGTTATGATGCATGACCATCAACTTGGATTAACAAAAAGCTACAGATTTTGTATTTTTTAAACTTTTTCTGTTTATAGTAGCATCTGAAATTTGGAGTGAACATTTTACTAATAAGAGAAGTCCTATCCAGTCAGATAATGCAGGAGATATTTTTCATGTTAAATTCCTTTCCTTGAAGTGGCCAATGGTTATTACTTTGGGGTGATATTTGGTATTGCATTGCTTCAAATATAGCATGTGGATAAAGAGAAAAGAGAGTTGCCACTGACGCTATCTCATTTGCAAATATTTATTTCTGGAATTAGTCCTAAGAGAAGACCAAGAAGGAACCAGGTGCCCACTTGACTTGACTAAGACTGTGAGGTCCTCTATCACTGCCAATATGTGGGCTGCCCACTCAACATCTTGGTCTAGCCGGATTTCTTTCCAAGCTTCTTTGAATTTTCGTATAAGGATATTGTTAAAATTTTGTCTGGTAGGTATAACAGTTGGAACAGTTATTTTTCGTCAAGCTTTAAAGGGCTATAAGACGTGCAACAGGATAATGGAAGGCCAATATTTTACAAAATGTATATGCTATTACTAGTAGAGTTTGTTTTTCTGAATAGGAGAGTCTTTTTTTCTGCTGCTTTTTCATTAGCGTTTTTTGCAGCACTTCATTTATTTGAAATATTCACTGCTAATAAATCAGATTATTTGTGCATTCATTATAATAGTGTCACAAAAACTTGGCTCATACTGAACGCCTTTCATGATTCTACTATTATTTCCCATTTTTGTGTTAGTTCATATACACAAGCTTCCTTACGTACAATATATTTCTTAGATTGTAAGCTCTAACGAGCAGGGCCCTCTGATTCCTCTTGTACTAAATTGTATTGTCACTGTAATGTCTACTTTCATTTTGTAAAGTGCTGCACAAACTGTTGCACTATATAAATCCCGTATTATAATAATAGTAATAATATTATACAGTTTGGGACCTTGAGTTTTTTTTACTTATGGTCAACCAATAAAGTGCCCTGCCCATTATTATCTACTGAACATGTGCTTTATTTACTAAGCAGTCATTTTTTTATTGTGTCATTTGCATTACCATGAATAAAGGAGTGTAGCACTCTCTAGCGGTGCTAGAGAGTTAGGAAAATGTAACAGCTCACTCAGTAGTTGAAGTGAGCATATCTAAGAAGAGGTTAGACTGGATGACTCAGCAGGTTGGGCCTCTATTGCCTCCCATTGGCTCTGGAAGCCTATGGAAGCTTCTAGAACCTAGTAGGTGGAGGGGTAGAGACCTGGATCTGCATATTTATGGGAGTCTGAACTATTTCAGGCTGGAGGTTCTGGTAGTGTGGGACTGCCTCTGGATATAAGGAACCATCTTATCAGGGGTCTGGTGTCGGGTGGAAGATGGATTACTAAAGGTGCTGCTGTGTAACCTGGGAGGGGACCCTGGAGAAGGGGGTGGGGGGTCTGCCTCCAAGCTGGAGGCTGGAGTAAAGGAAGCTAATAGAGGGAGCTCCACTGCCTTACAGTCCACCGGAAGGACAGCCTGCAAGTGGGGACAGAAACTGGCTAAGTGAGAGACCTAAACACAGTTTATCCAGAGCTACAGGATACTAACACTGACTGTGAGAACATGGAAGAAATGGGGAGGCTCTAGCTGGGACTGAACTAACTAGAACTAAACAAAAGGGGAGGACAGAGGAAGATACTAAAATCACATTATTAAGCAAGTTGTAGTGGCCAAAAAACACCACAAGAAGTCAGCATACTATAGAAAAATTATAACCTTGTACAATTCAATACAAGACATAACAATATATGAAAATGGGGCAGAACAGTTATTCCCCCCATCCCAACACTTGTTAATGTTTTGCAGAATCATTTTATTTGTTGCATGGAGCTTCATGCAGTAGCTGTTTTTATCCTTGCGTCTGGAACAGCCTTCTTCTCCTGGCTGTCCGGAGGGTATGTTTGATCTGAGCAACAGTATATATTTTATGTCACAACATTTTGTGGGGTTTTCTGCCATCCATTTTATTGGGGGTGGCTTTATATTTATTGTTTTTTTACGTTGGTGATTGCTTCAGTTGGATGGATGGAAGCAATATATCTTTTTGTTTATGATGTTAGATTATCTATTAAAGTGCTACTAAACCCACAACAGTAAAATCAGTCTGTATATGCAGGAAAGCATGCTTGTTCTACTCACTGTAGAACCTAAGGGGTAAATCCTCTGCGTTGTGCAAAAAGGCTGTTTGATTCTGTCTTCTCTGATTCCCCCCCCCCCATGCCTACTTTCCCCAATACATTTGCTGATAGTACAGAGCTTTAGGAGGCGCTCTGCACATGCTCACTGTAGTGTGTATTGCTACAGAGTTTTCTTTTCTTTGGGAGGGTACATGTGATCATCACAGGACCAATAAGCACTGTCCAGACAGAGGGTAAGTGGTTATGCAGCCTCATAGGTCAGTCAGAGCAGAATGAAAACTCCTCCTATAAGCTTTAACCAGTGCTCAGTTGGACACTGAATGAAGTCAAAAGACTGCTATATACTGCTAATGAGAAAAGGTATTTAGCAGTTTATATTTACTAAAATAATTGCATTTCCATGATGTGTGTACTGTGGAAGACTGGATATAGTGAATGCAGGGTCCTGGGTTTAGTAGCACTTTAAATTACTTATTTTCTATGATTAACGAATGCCTTGCTCGTTATCTACATTTGCTGTACTCTATTTATTCATACTTTTTTTTGTTTATTGTTGCAGTTGGCAAACCCATAACTTTTAGGAATGTATACGCATACACATACTGAAATTATGGCCCAGACACAGTTTTGTTCTATTTTTTACATTGCTCAATGCAGCACAACTTTATGCTGTCCACTCAGCTGTGTGAATGGGATCATATCCTTGTATACTGCTGCATACAGATGTGTACAAAATGATAAACTGCCTGCAGCATGTTTTATGCCCATGTGAAAGAGCCCTTGAAATTGCTGACAGCTTGTGAGCTGCTGCTGCTTGTTTAGCTGCAGTGCTGCTACTGTGTCAGGTTAGCAGGGCAGAGGAGTCAGACAGCAAGATTGTTCACTCAGTTCCTTTTTTGGGAAATAAACAAAGCAGTTTTGGTGGCCATCTTGGACCCAGAGGGCATATATGTATCGCCTGCTAAGGGCATTGGGCTTGCTCACAGTGTGGGAGCAGATAGAGGGACCTGTCTTGTCTGAGACAGGGAAAGGTCCAGCTGTATAGGGATAATTTAGGGACCCTCTGGATCTGACTCCTATTTTCCAGGACTGTGTGAAAAATGCACCCCAGCTCACTGGTCAGATACTGCTCAGGTGCATTGCTTCCCACTCCTTTTCCATAGGAGCCTGCAAAGCACTCTCCCACAATCAATGGATCAGGGATGCAATGCCAAGCTCCTCAGACTTTTTCTCCAGCTATACTGAAGTACAGGTTTCCAGTTGGAGAGCTGGAGGAACTGTCACAGCTGCACCAATTTCAAAAGTAACAGCAACTATGGGGGGAAAAGAACCGCTGCGTACTGTCATGGGGTGGAGGGGCTTGCGAGGAGGTCACATTTGCACCACGTTACACCCTACATATGGTTGTAACCAGGGGCGGACTGACAACTTATGGGGCCCCCAGGCAATAGGGGATCATGGGGCCCCTGTGTCCTTGCCCAAACTTAAAAAAAGGCTATGAAAAAGGTGTCAGGAGCATCTCATGGGGCCCCCTACTGACCCCGGGCCCTCGGGCAGTGCCTGAGTTTCCAAATGGTCGGTCCGCCCCTGGTTGAAACATTTTACATGGTGCAGTACGTGAAATTAGCCTTTAAAGCAACCTTGCCTTTGAAAGCTATCTGGACATTTATTGCAGTCCTCATTTTCCACTGCTGATTATTCAAACAAAAAACTGAAAATTCAAGAAAACTGTTGTCATCTGATCCCTCTGCATGATAGCCACATTCAAGCCCCACATAAAAGCTTTTAAAAGAACAGCAATTATCAGTAATTGATCAAATGCATAAATAATGTTAAAAATTGGGGGTGCTATGAATAATACATTTCATTAGTATTTCTTCAAACTATAACTTTGCCTGTAGCTAATAAATTCAGTGGAACGTCTTTCTTTGTAACTGCTGTATTATCCTTCTGCAGTGTGCACAGGGTTAATCTGTATACTCATTATTGCAAAAGTGCAGAAACCATCTTTAAGAAGACCACTTTGCAATGCTGATCTATGGAGTGTCTCCAGTGCAGGGAGCAGCTGTCTTGGCTGGGTCAGATTGGACACTGGAGGCTGGTGAATGGCTGATGCAACAGAGCAAAGAGAAGGGGATCTGTGGGCTGGTGAGGAAAGAGGAGAGGACTGTCCTTAAGCAAGCAGATGTGTGGAAAAAAGACTTGGTGGCTGCTGCTGCTGGCCCTGCCATAACTAACGACAATTGGGAGAAGCAACGCTTTCATCCTGAGAGGATATGAAGTGTGATTTGGATGCCTGGTGAGTTCAGACTGTACTAGAGAGTACTCCTACAGCTTTTGAGGAAGGAAAGGAGGACTTTACTTGAAACAGAGCATATGCCCGGAGATCCAGAGGAGGGCACTCTGGGTCTGGTAAGAGACTAATATTGCACAAGTTAATGTGTTGTCTGCTGGGAACTGATTTGCTTTCTTCAAGGGCCCCAACTTTTTTTTCTTTTTTCATTCAATGGGTAGTGTGACTAAACAGGGTGTCAGGGTCCAGATCTGAACTTGGGACCTCTGCAGTGTTTAGCTTTAACTCCCCTCACTGCGCCTCCTGAAATGCTGGACAGTTGCCAGACTGATCCCATTGACAACCTTGCCTTGTATCTTGCTTCTTGTGAACCTTGAACTCATTGCTCTTCTCATGAACTTCCTTATTCAAGCCATGTCTCTGCGCTTCCTGTTTGTCAAATTATTGTGCTCTTTCCAGTCGATATCTTGCTCCTGTGTGTACCTGCAGTAGTGCCATAGTTATCATTCCTTGGATTGTTCATTGACTATGCTTCCATCTGATCCCATCCAGCTACTACTTATTACTGACCTTTTGGCTTGTTCATCTACTACACTTCTGCTTATTCCTTATCTGCTTAATCCACTATCTGACCCCCGCTTGCTCTTTTCCTGTTGGGGTCATAACCTGGCATTTGCAATCAGGAAAACCCATCTCCACCATCAGAAGCTCTGGTGAAGACCAGATAGTGGTTAGACCCTGTGTCCCAGGTGAACCCGAGTCATGTGATAAGTGGGTCTGTTTGTGAGTAAATCTAGCTGACTATTCATAAATCTCTCAACTGCTACAGCCACTGTCCTTCAAGCCTGACTCGACCATGATATGAGGACTGTTTTAGCACGTTAGGACTGTCTTTATATACTGTTGTTAGGTAAATGCAGTTCAGTTCTGTTAATTGCCAAACAGACCTATTTTAGCACTCTCATTAACACCTTCTCATGCAGTCCCCATCAACTCTTCTCTACCATTAACTCTCTTCTTCGTCATCCACTGCCTCCACCCACTAACTCATTCACTGCCCAGGAGATCGCCAATCACTTCAAAAATAAGATTGATGCAATTTGCAATGAAATCTCCACGCTACAGATAACTCCCCCACTTGACACCCCATGTCCACAGGTACATTCAACACTACCCTTATTTAACCCTGCTACTATAGACATGGTTGCTAAACTTCTTTCTAACGCCCACCTAACCACTTGTCCCCTGGACCCTATTCCCTCTCAAATACTGTGATCACCCTCTGGCTCTATCCTACACTCTCTAACTCACATTTCAATCTCTCCCTCTCTCTGGCACCTTTCCCAACGTTAAAACATGCACTAGTCACCCCCATACTTAAAAAGCCTTCCTTGGACCCCACCAATCTTAACAACCTAAGCCCCATCTCCTTGATCCCCTTTTCCTCCAAACTCCTTAAATGCCTGGTCTATAATCAACTGAGCAGCCATCTCATCAAGAATAACCTTCTTGATCGCCTTCACTCCACAGAAACTGCTCTCCTAAAACTCACAAACGATTTACTAACAGCAAAAACCAATGGACACTATTCTGTACTCCTACTTCTGGACCTCTCAGCTGCTTTTGATAAGGGTGACAACCCCCTCTTCCTCAAAAAACTTTACTCCCTTGGTATCCGTGACTGTGGCCTTCATTGGTTCTCATCATACCTATCCCACTGCACCTTCCTTGTCACTTACAATTCTACTTCCTCCTCTTCCTTTTTCCATTGGGGTCCCACAAGGTTATGTTCTTGGACCTCTCCTATTTTCAATCTACACCTCCTCCCTGGGTCAGCTGATAGCCTCCCATGGCTTTCAATATGATTTCTAAGCTGATGACACCCAAATCTATCTCTCAACCCCTCAGCTCACAACAACAGTCTCCGCACGTATCACTAACTTACTGACCAACCTATCAGCCTGGATGTCACATTACTTCCTTAAACTCAATCTATCCAAAACCGAGCTCCTAATATTTCCTCCCCCACGTGCCCCTTCCCCTAACTTCTTTGTCAAGATCAATGGCACTACCATCAACTCGTCCCTGCATGCCAAGGTTCTAGGTATACTCCTGGACTCTGAACTCTCCTTTCGGCTCCACATCCAATCACTTTCCAAAGCTTGCCGTCTCAACCTCCGCAACATCTCCAAAATACGCCCCCTCCTAACCAATGATACCACAAAGTTTCTAATTCACTCCCAGGTTATCTCTCGCCTCGATTACTGCAACTCCTTCCTCATTGGCTTACCTTTACATAGGCCGTCTCCCCTCCAGTACATCATAAATGCTGCTGCCAGGCTCATCCACCTTATCAACCATTCAGTGTCTACTACTCCTCTCTGCCATTCCTTCCATTGGCTGCCACTTGCCCCATGAATTAAACTAAAAATATTAACAACAACTTACAAAGCCATCCGCAACTCGGCCCCCAGCTACATCACTAACATAGTCTCAAAATAGCAACCAAATCTTACTCTTTGTTCCTCCCAAGACCTCCTGCTCTCTAGTTCCCTTGTCACCTCCTCCCATGCTCGCCTGCAGGATTTCTTCCAAGCCTCTCCCATCCTATGGAATTCCCTACCCCAATCTGTTCGACTATCTCCTACTCTGTCCACTTTAAAGTGAACCCTGAAAACTTTTTTCTTCAGAGAAGCCTATCCTGCCTCCACCTAACAACTGTACATGTATTTGCTCTATAGGCTCATCACCCACAGCTAATATATTTTGTATCACTTGACCCTCCCCTTTTAGATTGTAAGCTCTAACAAGCAGGGCCCTCTGATTCCTCCTGTATTCAATCGTATTGCAACTGTACTGTTTGCCCTCACATTGTAAAGTGCTGCGCAAACTGTTGCCACTATATAAATCCTGTATAATAACAGTAAAAATAATAATTATTAATGAGAATTCTGCAGGTGTTTAACCATATTTCTTAGAGTAATATTGTTGTCTTGTTGATTTTATGTATAAGTACAATGCTAATCCTTTCTTCGTTTAGGCTATGCTTGGCCTAATAAATTCTTTAAAATACCTCAAGGTGTGTCAGTAAATGCTGGGTGAGTGAAGTGTCATTTGCAGATGTGCAGAGAAATCACAAAACAATTCAGTAGCTCCTCTGGGGGTAGTGCTAAAATGCAAAAGGTAATTTTTTATATTACATTTTTGCATGCGCAACTAGTTATGATGCATGCAATAATTCAACTGCGATTGGAAGAACTGGCTCAGGATTCCCCAAAGTTTGCAAATAAGATAATGAACTAGAAAACAACCTGTAAGTTTGTTAATTTGTCACCTGCCCTCAAAATCTGCCTCCATCTGCTCTCCCTTCGACTTTCAGCAAACTGAGATAAAGAACACTATAAACAAGCCGAGATAGAGGAGGAGAGTTATTGTTATACCAGCAGATGGCTCCCAGTGCCTGCCAGAAAACTGCTAATATCATGTACCGTAAGTGAGATTTCTACCACTGCATCCGGTCACACGAAGAAACAATAGTAAGCCGTTGTAGATGTTGTAAAAAATGTTTTGAAGCAAACATAACCATGATAAAGATGTTTCCATAGTATAATATTAAAGAGATTTTATACATAATATCAAAGTGATTTAGAATTCTTCATACATCTTATCAAAATTTCTCTCAGTACCTTAAGTCAGAGGGGTCAATACAGGGTAATATAAGGTCCCACTCATATCATTTCGCTGAGGTATAATTGCACATACACCGTAACCATTTCAATACCGGGCAATTTTACACCTTCCTGCCCAGGCCATTTTTCACGTTTCAGCATTCCCATACTTTGAATGACAATTGCGCGGTCATACAACATTGTACCCAAACCCTTGAAAAAAAAAGTTTTTCTTTGTTTCTGTTATAAAAGTTTACAAATAATTAATTGTTCTTCATAAATTTAGGCCAAGATGTATTCTGCTACATGTCTTTGGTGAAAATAACCCAAATTAGGATGTATTATTTAGTTTGTAGGAAAGTTATAGAGTTCACAAACTATGGTATAGATCTGAAAATTGATCAATCATGAAGTACTGACAGCCAATCTAATTTCTTGAGGTCCAAGAATGTCAGAACAGTACAGATATTCCCCAAATGACCCCTTTTTGCAGAGTAGACAGTCCGACGTACTTCATAAGAGGAATGGCGAGTTTTTTGAAGTTGTATTTTTTTTGTCATAATTTTTCGGAAAATGAAAAAATTATTTTCACTATTTTTTTTTACATACTGTCACCAGTGCAGTACAGTGTCATCATATAACTGGCATGGCGAACAGGGACACTGACTGGTGACAGTATGAAAAAAAGTATATATTTTTTTTTTATTATTTTTAATTTTTTATAAAAAAATTTTTTATTTTTTTTTTTAATTTTTTTTTAAGATTTTACTATGACCAAAGTAGTACAATGTTACCATAGTAACATTGTACTACTTTGGGGAAGTGATCAGTATTTTGTTTTTTTTACACAATTTGCTTATAGCAAAGAATTACTTTGCTATAAGCAAGCATTTACCTGAATGACATCGGTTCATTCAGGTTTTTTTTTTTTGTGCTTAGCTGTGATTTGGCCACAGCTAATCACATGACATGTGCATGTGACCTGCTGTGACCATTCACAGCTAGGCACTAGTATACAATGGATGGCATGAATGAAGCCATCCATTGTATACAACTGTCATGTGACCTGCTGTGATTGGTCACAGCAGGTCACATGGCACCGGCAACGGGGGCCGGTACTCAGATCTGTCATCGGCCGTGTCCGAGGTACACGGCCGGTGACAGATCGCGCCGCTGCGCGGCTCTGCAACCGTGCGAACTGCGCATGTGCGGGAGGACGCCAAATGGCGTGCACCCGGAAAGGTAATACATTTTTGCCACCGCCAAACAGCTATAGGCCGGGCGGCTAATGGTTAAAAACGCGGCTGCTGCAACACTGTAACACAGTACAAAGTATAGAGGAAACATGTCCTGTCCTAGTCTCGTGCATGTCATTGTGAGTTTAAGCCCATTCACTGTGTATCAATGCATTACAAGCAGGGGCGGACTGACCATTTGGAAACTCGGGCACTGCCCGAGGGCCCAGGGTAAGTAGGGGGCCCCATGAGATGCCCCTGGTACCGTTTTTCATAGGCGTTTTTGAGTTTGGGCAAGGACACAGGGGCTCCATGATCCCCTATTGCCCAGGGGCCCCATGAGTTGTCAGTCCGCCCCTGATGACAAGTGTGTTCAAGAACACTGCCTTGTGGTGTCTGTAAGTTCTAAAGTATGCAAGGTTTCCCAGGGGTACCTGCATATACCAGCAGTTTCCTCCAGAGATCCATAAACCCAGGTGATCTGTATTAGGCCTGTTTCAAATGAGCTTCAGCTTGTTCACTCACCAGCCACTTTATAAGGTACATCTTGCTAGTGCCAAGACAATATCCCCCACATCATTACACCACCTCCACCATCCTCAACCATTACTACAAAGCAGTATGGATCCATGCTTTCGTGTTGTTTACGCCAAATTCTAACCCTACCATCTGAATGCCGCAGCTGAACCAGTTTGCCCATTCTCCTCTGACCTCTGACATCAACAAGGCATTTTCATCCACACAACTGCCACTCGCTGGATATTTTCTCTTTTTGCGGACCATTCTCTGTAAACCCTAAAGATGGTTTTGTGTAAAAGTCCCAGTAGATCAGCAGCTTTTGAAATACTCAAACCAGCCTGTCTGCACCAACAACCATGCCACATTCAAAGTCACTTAAATCCTATTTCTTCCCCATTCTAATGCTTGGTTTGAACTTCAGCAAATCGTTTTCACCACGTATACATGCCTAAATGCATTGAGTTGCTGCCATGTGGCTGGCTGATTGGCAATTTATGTTGCCAAGCAATTGAACAGGTGTACCTAATAAAGTGGCCAGTGAATTAATAGCAGTAGTGTGAAAAGCAGGCTTTGACAAAATGTTTGCAGAGCTTTCAGCAAGCTTTGTTGAAGCTTATTGCCACTTTAAGCAAGCTGCTAGCAGGCTTCAACCAAGTATCAAGAAGTGCTAAAGTCTGCCTACCGCCCGCCCTATAAGGTAATGATGGGAGGACGTCCTCCTACTCTAACTGTGTGTGCGCGCCCTCAGGGGCGTGGCGATTGGCGGTGCGCTGTGTCCCTGGGACACAGAGGATCACCAATCACTGTAAAGAGCCGATGACCTCGGCTCTATCATGTGATCAGCTGTGTCCAATCACAGCTGATCAGATGTAAATAGGAAATGCCGGTTATCCTCTCCTCCCACTAAAAGCTCGTGAGGAAAGGAGAGGCGGTAATTGGCATTACTCAGAGTTCATATCTACACTGATCAACAGGGCACTGATGATCAGTACCCTGGTGATCAGTGTAGCCCCATCAGTGTCACCTGTCAGTGCCCACCAATGCCACCTATAAATGGCCATCAATGCCATATACCAGCGCCCATCAATTCACGGCAATGCCACATATCAGTGCCTACCAGTGCACATCAATGGCACATATGAGTCCCCATCAGAGCTGCCTTTCAGTGCCATCTATCAGTGCTAGTCAGTGCCACCTATGAGTGCCAGTCAGTGTCGCCTATCAGTGCTGCCAATCAGTGCTGCCTAACAGTTCCAGTCAGTGCCACCTAACAGCTCCAATCAGTGCCACCTATTAGTGCCAGTCAGTCCCACCTATCAGAGCCACCTTTCAGTGCCCATTAGTGCTGCCTTTCAGTGCCCATCAGTGATGCCTGTCAATGCCCACAATTGATGCCTGTCCATGCCTATCAGTGCCTCCTCATCAGTGCCGCCTATCAGTGCCGCCTATCAGTGCCCATCACTGCAGCTTCATTAGTGCACATCAGTGAACAATAAAAATTACTTATTTACAAAATTTTATAACTGAGAAAAAACTTTTTTTTTTTTTAATTTTCAGTCTTTTTTAGTTTGTTTAGCAAAAAATAGAAACCACGAAGGTGATTAAATACCACCAAAAGAAAGCTCTATCTGTCGCAAAAAATTATAAAAATTTTGTTTGGGTACAGTGTTGCATGACCGCGCAATTGTCATTCAAAGTGCGACAGCGGTGAAAGCTGAAAATTGGCCTAGGCAGGAAAGGGAAAAAATTGCCCGGTAGGCAAGTGGGTTTTAAAGTGACCATCAGCATTCCTATTAGGATTTGTGATCAATATTCACAAACTGGTGTTGAATTGTACTTTAAAAGCTTCAACAAAGCTTGCTGTTCACATTGCCCTTATACAAGTGGAATGCTTGGAACTGGCCACTTTGGCATACCTACTTCACCTGTTGGTCTAATAACTTGAAATATACCTTTACAGATCAACAGGGAAGCTTGGGAGTCAGGAGATTGTGGTTCAAGAAACAAACTTCCTAGCTGAAATATAGATTTGCATAATACTGTGCTTCTTGTTTTGTGGCTCCTAGGGCACCTTTAAAGAAATCTGTGGGTGTCTATAGGCACTTCTGTTATACTTGCATTTCACTTGTAAATATAGTTCCAGGTTAACATCATGAAATGTTTAGTTTAGAAAGCTCCTTAAAGCCAAACTCCAGAAATGGAAAAACAAATCTATCCTTGCTGTGGGGTTCCACACACTGCAAGGGTTAAATGGGGTGCCAGAATAGGGAGAAATACTTCCCTTATTTCACACTCCAGCAGGGTCCCCCTAGAAGTGTAACCGTTCCCATACAGCTTCTCTGAGTTGTACATGGCAGTGGTCCTATGCCTTCTCTTACAATGCAGAGTTAATAGCTCTGTATTGTATGTGATGGCGCGAAGGGACCACCTATAGACCGATGCTTTGGGGAGGATAGGACACTGCTGAGCCGAATGGAGAGGAGAAGGACTAAGGAATACTGCCTGTTTGTGTACCACCTTGACATAATAGGCAAACAACCTTTGCAGCGGGGGGGGGGGGGGGGGCACAGTGCAAGCGTATATATTTTTTTTTTTTTATTTCCTGGAGTTGTGTTTTAACAGATGGAAACACAGGCAAGTACCTTTAAAGAAGTCTGTACTGATAAAATGTGGAGGCTGCCATTGCTAATTTCTCTTTTTGAAAATACTAATTGCCTGACTGTCATGTTTGTGGGTGTTCCAAAAATGGTAATTTATCATATAAAGGATTTAGCCTTCCAGCAGGGATTCATTAAAATTATTCAAGAGTGGTGATTTGGCATATCAGTCAGTAAAAATTTACTTTTTACTTCCGCATATGTGACAAAGCCTATGCATGCCCTGTTGTTCAAGAATCACAAAATCCAATCGGGACATTGACGTCATCAGAAGTATATCCTGCCCCTGGATTGATGGCGTCATCAGACAGTTTGGCCTAGAAACTGGAAGGGCTACCCTGTGACAGCCTGGACATTCACAACTATGGCACTGTTTAATGATGAGACATCACTGTGGAGTGTATTAAAAATTGGGCCTAGGATCATTTCAGGGCCAATGGCTACATTATCTTCAATTGTGACGCTATTACACAGGGCTTAATAAGGCTGCACTGCAGGGACACCTGACTCCATTTGAGGAACAGTGTTTATCAGATGAAGCTTGTATGCACGCTATCTCTAAACTCTATGGCATTCTCCTATCACAAACAATTGCCCCTTTTACATCCGAGACTGGGAGTGGGAGCTAGGATACAGCACATCCCTGGAAGACTACGATAGTGGTATTATAATAAAGTGGAAGCAACTGGGAACAACAGCAACTCAGCCACGAAGTGGGAGGCCACATAAAATGACAGAGTGAGGTCAGCGCATGTTGAAGTGCACAGTGTGCAGAAGTCACCAACTGTCTGAAGAATCAATAGCTAAAGACCTCCAAACTTCATGTGGCCTTCATATTACCACAACAGTGCATAGAAAGCTTCATAGAATGGGATTCCATGACTGAGCAGCTGCATCCAAGCTTTTCATCACCAAGTGCAATGCAAAGCATCAGATTCAGTAGTGAATAGCACGCCACCACTGGAATATAGAGCAGTGGAGACGTATTCTCTGGAGTGACGAATCACACTTCTCTGTCTGGCAATCCGATGGATGTGTCTGGGTTTGGTGGCTGCCAGGAAAACGGTACTTACCTGACTGCATTGTGCCAAGTGTAAAGTTTAGTGGAGGGGGGATTATGGTGTGGGTTTGTTTTTCAGGGGTTGGGCTTGGCCCTTTAGTTCCAGTGAAGGGAACTCTTAAGACATCAGCATACCAAGACATTTTGGACAATTTCATGCTCCCAACTTTGTGGGAACAGTTTTGGGTATGGCCCCTTCCTGTTCCAACATGACTGCACACCAGTGCACAAAGCAAGGTCCATAAAGACATGTATGAGCGAGTTTAGGGTGGAGGAACTTGACTGGCCTGCACAGAGTCCTGACCTCAACCCAATAGAACACCTTTGGGATGAATTAGAGCGGAGACTGCTTGCCAGGCCTTCTCGTCCGACATCAGTGCCTGACCTCACAAATGTGCTTCTGGAAGAATAGTCAAACATTCACATAGATACACTCCTAAACCTTGTGGACAGCCTTCTCAGAAGAGTTGAAGCTGTTGTAGCTGCATAGGGTGGGCCAACTTAATATTGAACCCTATCGACTAAGACTGGGATGCCATTAAAGTTCATGTGTGTGTAAAGGCAGGCATCCCAATACTTTTGGCAATATAATGTGTGAATATATATATATATATATATATATATATATATATATATTGCAAAGTGGCTGCACTAGGGTCATTGGTTCGGATCCCAACCACGGTTCTACCTTCATGGCGTGTACATGTTTTCCCTGTGCCTGTGTGTGTATCCTCTGGGTACTCTGTTTTCTTCCCACACTCCAAAGATATGCTGATAGGTTAATTGGCTCCTGACTAAATTGGCCCTAGTATGCATATGTATGAATGTGAGTAAGGGACCTTAAATTGTAAGATCCTTGAGGGTAGGGACTGATGTGAATGTACAATATATGTGTAAAGCGCTGCCTAAATTGACAACACATAATAAGTACCTATAATAAATACTGTATATATAGTTTGTATTTCCTACCACTAGAGGTCAGTAGAGTACCTAGATGATTCTGGTCTAGGGCTGGCATATGTTTGCAGTTTAAATCATATCATTACTACTGTATATGCTGCTTAACCAGTTCCTGACCATGCTAAAGCCAAAAGATTGCTACAGCGCAATTGGCTAGTTCTGGAGGGTGTCCGTGGACGTCCTCCCAGAACCATGTCCCCCATGCACCCCCTGGTGCGTGCACTGGACGCAGGCTGTGATCGTTGTGTCCAATCACAGCTGATCACTGTAAATAGGAAATACCAGTTTTCGGAAGTTCTCTTCTCAAGCTGACAGCGTGAGGAGAAGAGAGACAGTAAGCTGCATTTCTCAGAGGGGACATCTACATTGATCATCAGTGCCCTGATGATCAATGTCACCCCATCAGTGCGGCTAATAGTGCCCATCAGTGCTGGCCATCAGTACCCATCAGTGCTGGCTGTCAGTGCCCATCAGTGCTGGCTGTCAGTGCCTATCAGTGCTGCCTTTCAGTGCCCATCAGTGCCGCCTATCAGTGCAGCCTCATCAGTGCCCATCAGTGCAGCTGCATCAGTGCACATCAGTGAAGGAGAAAAATCACTTATTTACAAAACTTTATAACAGAAACTAAGAAAAACTTTTTTTTTCAAAATTGTTGGTCTTTTTACGTTTGTTTAGCAAAAAATAAAAACCTCAGAGGTGATTAAATACCAACAAAAGAAAGCTTTGTTTGTCCCCTAAAAAATGAAAGCTGGGCATAAAAAATGCTGCTTGTACAAGCATTTGGCTTTTTTTTTCAGCCCATATAAGTAACTCTGTGGTAGCCTATATGTCCATGCACATTTAGGCATCTAGAGGCATATTTGAAGAGGCTGAAAAAGAAAAAGTGTTTTTAAGTGTTTTAGGAGCATTCTGCATTTTTAAATGTACATTGAGGGGAATGTTTTTTTAAAAAAAAAATGCTTATAAAAGCAAATGCCTGTAAATATGCATAAACTCTTGTGCAGTATTGACCCACTAAAAGCATTTTTATGTTGCTTTTTCTGCCAAAGGTTCTGGCATTTTTTCAGCCACTAGTGTGCATGGACCATAAAGGCCTCGTTCACACAGGAAATGACACACCTGTGATTATATGCATTTATGTGTGTTTATAAGGCATTTCTAAATGCATAAAACTGCAGGTAATTATTTTGAATTGTATAATGTGCACTGTGTGTTTGCTGTATTTAGGTGCATTGAGCTGAATTGTGTTTAGAGAAAATAGAAATGTGTGCATCTAGCATCAGATTAGATACTCTGAACACATCTAACTAAACCAACTTTTTACATAGTAACCCGAAACAAACACTATGTTTCCAGGATCAATTTTTCCTGTATTTATATAAAACAAACACATACGGCTTGTGTGAATGATGCCTTACGTCACAGTTTGAGATCTGGATGTGGTATTAATTAAATTAGTTGGTGTTTGAGTAGTGAATCATCAAACATTTGATGTCTTTAGTTAAAGCAAGACTAACATCCACATACATAACTTTCCTTCAATGATGCGACGTACCTCGCTAGCACTGGCATTTTCTAACTGATGACTTCTGGGTGCCGGGCTGCATCCGTCTTCATTTGCTTGTGCGGGATGACCTCACGCTTGCGCATGTGCACAAGTTCAGTTGTCCCTGCACACAGGATTTGTGTCGAAATGTAAATTAAGAAAGCCTGCAAGTAGGCAGGTAGGAATATTTTGCTGTGGAAGAATAAAGAGCCTGTCTGTTCACAGTATCTGAAACAGAGACTTTAGTTTTGCTTTAAGGCTAGGCTCACATTACTACATGTAATTGCATGCCTACCTGCACCAAAAACGTGATAACGTTTGGAAGATGCATGGGGGCAGGCCTCAAAATTTCCAATCATTTGCTCACATTTGGCGAGTGGGTATAACGTGGAGGCCACCGGCAGCACCAATAAAGAGTACAGGGAGGGGGGTTGGGAGGGAGCTGATTACTCCTCCCAGCCTCTGCCCCATTATTCTCTTAGAGCAGAGAGTGGGAGGCAGCAAAGCACAGGATGAGGTGGGGGTGAGGCAGGGGCTGCCAAAGTTAACTTTTCCTGTTAACAAGCTGGTGATTGGTTGCTCAGACCGCCTAGTTAACTTGAAAAGCTAACTCTGGCAGCTCCCGCCCCGTCTGGTGCTTCCTCCCACCCGCTGTCCAGAACTGTGTGTAAGTCTCTGCATCTTTTAACTGTGTCCTGGGGGTGGGAAGGGGGGTAGAGGACATGACTGTGGGAGGAGGGGATGTGAAAGGGGGTAGAGGACATGGGTGGGGGGTGTGAAAGGGGAGTAGAGCATATGGCTGTGGGGGGGGGGGTGTGAAGGGGAGTAGAGGACATGGATTCGGGGGGGGGGGGGTTGTGAATGGGGCCAGATGACATGGCTGTGGGGTGTGTGTGAAGGGGGGTAGAGCACATGGCTGTGAAGGGGGGGTAGAGAATATGGCTGTAAGGGTGTGTAAAGGGGAATAGAGAACAAGGCTGTGAGGGGGAGGGGGTGTGAAGGGGGTAGAGGACATGGTTGCTAGGTGGTTGTGAAGGAGGGGGTAAAAGACATGGCTGTGGGGGTTGGGTGGTGTGAAAGGGGGTAGAGGACATGGCTGTGGAGGTAGGGGTGTGTGAAGGGGCATAGAGGACATGGCTGTGGGGGGAAGGGAGGCATAAATGGGGGGTAAGAACACGGCTGCATGGGGGAAGGGGGGTGTGATGGCTATAGAGGACATGGCTGTAGGGGGTGGTAGTGTGTGAATGGGGGTAGAGGACATGGCTGTGGGGGAAAGGGGTGTGAAGTGGGTAGAGGACATGGCTGTGAGGGGTAGGGGACTGTGAAGGGGAGTAGAGGACATGGCTGTGGGGGAAAGGGGGTGTGAAGTGGGTACAGGACATGGCTGTGGGGGAGTGTGAAGGGGGGTAAAGGACATGGCTATGGGGGGAGAGGGGTGTGATGGGTGTAGAGGACATGGCTGTGGGGGGGGGGGGTGTGAAGGTTAGAGGACTTGGCTTGTGGGGGTGTGTAAAAGGAGGTAGAGGACATGGTTATGGGGGGTTGTGAAGGAGGGCAGAGGACATGGCTGTGGGGGGGAGGGGTGTGAAGAGGGGTAGAAGACATGGATGTGGGGAGCGAGGTTGTAAACGGGAACAGAGGATACTGATATGAATGAAGGGGGGGGGCTGATATGAAGAGAGGTTCAGAACACTACTGTGAAGGGGAGCTGAGGACACTCCTGTGAAAGAGAAACTGTGATGTTAAGGACTTTGATGTAAAGGGGGGGTTGTGATATGCAGGGGGGACAGAAGACACTGATGAAAGAATGCTATTGTGATATAAGGGGGGTGTGATGTGAAGATCATGCAATTTGGACCTCTGCTGGAAGAAACTTTTACTAAACAGACCTCCATCAATTTTTATTCAATATATAGGCCTCAGAATTTCCACTCACCTGCTCACATTTGGCGAGTGGAAATAACGTGTGGGTGAATGTGTCCCACATGCTGTATCAGCTTTCTATTGATATGCCATATTATTTGGCATCAAAGGAAGCCCTGCTTTGTTTTCCCTTAATGCTTACACTTTCACTTAGAGAAAGTCTCTTACGTGTGATTGTAAAGATGAAAAACATGCTCTAAATTTATAAAAGGTTTGAGCAGTTACACTTAATATTTTGTTTCCTTGTTGATGTAAAGCACTTATTTTCCTTTTATGTTTACATTGTTTCATGTTAACCACTTACCCGCCGCTGTATAGCTACACGGTGGCACGGGTGCGCAAAATTACGTACAGTGAGGGAACCTGAGAATGCAGCCGGTGTTTCTGCCAGCTGACCATAGAGCTGATTGGAGACTGGAATGGTGCCAATCATCTCTATAGTCTGAGAAATCAAAAGCTACGAGCATTTCATCACTTCAGTTTTGCAGGGTATAAACAGCACCATTTGTAAATTGGGAAAGCATCTGATCACACCGATCTTGGTGAGATTAGATAATGTAAGGGCAGAGGAGATATCTAGAGTCTGATAGACCCCAGATAAAAAAAAAAAAATATGACAATGCCCATTGAAGTTATAGGGGATATTTGCATTCCCTGTGATAGCATTAAAAGTGATACAAAAAAATGAAAGGGTCAGTGTAAAAATAATTAAAAAAAAAAAAAAAAGCACCCTCGCCCCTCTGTGCGCGCGCGCAGCTGCGTACGCTTTGACCCTGTGCCAGTATGTAAACAGCGGTTGCACCATGCATGTGAGGTATCGCCACAAACGTCAGATCAAGGGCAGTAATTCTAACACTAGACCTCCTTGCTTTTAAAGCATTACCTATGGATATTAAAAATGTATGTAGTTTATCGCCATTGACTGGGGCATGCGCAGTTTTAAACCATGTCATGTTTGGTATCTATTTACTCAGCATGCCATCATCATTTATATTTAACCAAAATAATTGGCAAATATATTGTGTTTTTGTGCATTAAAAGTAAAAAAAAGTGTATTTTTTTTTTTTAAATTTGCATTTGAAAAATTGCTGCGCGAGTACTATGTGACATAAAAAAAATGCAGCACCCACCATTTTATTCGTTAGGGTGTCTGCTTTAAATAATATATAACATTTGGGAGTTCAAAGTAATTTCCTAGCAAAAAATACAGATTTGTTTCATATGAACAAAAAGTGTCAGAAAAGGCTTGGTCTTCAGGTGGTTAGAAGAGTGAATGATGTGTGGCATAAACTTCTAATGCTGGGCATAAAATGTCCCCACCCCACAAAACAACCCCTTTTTGGAAAGTAGACACCCCAAACTATTTGCTGAGAATCATGTCAATAGAAGAATTTATTTTTTTACCACAAGCTTTTGGAAAATGGCAAAAAAAAAAAAAATTTTTTCTTACACAAAATTGTCACTTAAATGATTTATTGCTCACACATGCCATGGGTATATGTGGAATTACTCCCCAAAATACATTACACTACTTCTTCCGAGTATGGGGGAACCACTTTTTGGCAGTCTAGCCAAATACAGGACCCCAAAATCCAATAGGCACCTTCAGACTTCTAAAGGGCTTTATTTCCTCATTACACTTCCTGACTACCTATCACAGTTTCAGAGGCCCTGAAATGCCAGGATAGCACCAACCCCCCCAAATGACCCCTTTTTGGAAAGTAGACACCCTAAGGAATTTGATAAGACGCATGGTGGGTATTTTGCAGATCTTGTTTATTGCCACAAGTTTTTGGAAAATGAAGAAAGAAAACAAAAACATATTTTTTCTTTTTTTATATTTCAAAACCTTGTGAGAAAAAATGAGATCTGAAAAATACTCACCATGCCTCTTTTTCAAATCCTTGGGGTGCCTGCTTTCCAAAAAGGGGTCATTTGGGGGGGGGGGTGTTTGGTGCTATCCTGGCATTTCAGGGCCTCCAAAACTGTGATAGGTAGTGAGGAAGTGAAATGAGGAAGTTATGCACCTTTCGGCTTTCAAAGTGGTCATTTGATTTCAGGCTCCTGTATGTGGCTAGGCTCCCAAAAAGTCTCACATGTGGTATCCCCATACTCGGTAGAAGTAGCACAATGTATTTCGGGGTGTAATTCCACATATACCCATGGCTTGTGTGAAAAATATATAATTTAAATGACAACTTTGTGTAAAAAAAAAAAAAATGTTTTTGTAATTTTCCAAAAACTTGTGGGAAAAAAAAATGTTCCATGGACTAAATATGCCTCTCAGCAGATAGCTTAGGGTGTCTACTTTCCGAAAAGGGGTCATTTGGGGGTGTTTGTACTGTCCTGGTATTTTAGAACCTCAAGAAATGGGCAGTCAGAAAGTAAAAGCTGTGTAAATTCCATTATCTATACCATACTTTATAGATGCTATAACTTTCACACGCAGCAATCAATATACACTTATAGGGATTTTTTTTTACCAAAAACATGTAACAGAATACATTTTGGAATAAATTTATGATGAAATTTGAGTTTTTTGGATATTTTTTATGACAGAAATGAGAAAAAAATAGCTTTTTTAAAAAACTTTTTTTGTTTATAGCTCCAAAAATAAGAAGTGCACAGGTGATCAAACACCACCGAAAGAAAGCTCTATTTGTGTGAAAAAAAGGACATAAATTTAATTTAATTACCATATTGCATGACCGTGCAATTGTCAGTTAAACTAGTGCAGCGCTGTATAGCAAAAAATGGCGTAAATTGCAGTATCTATACCATACTTTGTAGACACTATAACTTTCACACAAAGCAATATACACTTATTGGGATTTTTTTTACCAAAAACATGTAACAGAATACATTTTGGCCTAAATGTATGACTAACTTTGAGATTACTATATATTTTTTATAGCCTAAAGTAAAAAAATATTGTTTTTCTTAAAAATTTTCGGTCTTAATTTGTTTAAAGTGAAAAATAAAAAGCGCACAGATGATCAAATACCACCAAAAGAAAGCTCATTTGTGTGAAAAAAGGACGTAAATTTTGTATGGGTACAGCATTGCATGACCGTGCAATTATCAGTTGAAATAGTGCAGCGCCAAAAAGCAAAAAGAGGCCTGGTCATTAATGGGGGTAAGTCCTCTGAAGGATAAGTGGTTAATATTGTTAAAGTTGTTGTTGTTAATTTTATTTTTGTAACTTTATTCTGCATAAAACATTTGTCATTTCTTGAGATAATTTATTAGGGGGTGTTTAGGGGCGGAATTAGAGGCAGAGCAGGGTAGGGGTTGGATGGAGAAATTGGTGGCGAGTAACTTTTAAGGTCTGACTAGTAGCTCATGACTTGAAATTTTGAGCCCTGCATGGAGGTACCATTAATCCTAAGGGCACCCCCAAACACTGGAATCCTCATTACACTATGCGGTTTCCTTGTGGATCACGTTTTCCTGGGTTATCAGAGGGTACAGCAGATTCTTCAAATGAATGGGCTGCTGAGCACAAGCAAACACAACCGCATAGATGTGAACCAAGCCTAAGTATGGGAAATAAACATGAATTTGTTAAGTTCTACATTAGTAATGAGCTTTTTTGTATTCTGACTAGGATCTGAACCCATGTGTGAGAGCTCACTAGGAGGCCGTCTGAAGTCATTTGAGGCTGAGGCATTCCCTGCCTGGCAGCCACACGTATACAGTGGGGCAAAAAAGTATTTAGTCAGCCACCAATTGTGCATGTTCTCCCACTTTAAAAGATGAGAGAGGCCTGTAATTGGCATCATAGGTAGACCTCAACTATGAGAGACAAAATGAGAAAAAAAATCCAGACAATCACATTGGCTGATTTGGAAAGAATTTATTTGCAAATTATGGTGGAAAATAAGTATTTGGTCAATATCAAAAGTTCATCTCAGTACTTTGTTATATATCCTTTGTTGGCAATGACAGAGGTCAAACGTTTTCTGTAAGTCTTCACAAGGTTGGCACACACTGTTGCTGGTATGTTGGCCCATGCAGATCTCCTCTAGAGCAGTGATTTTTTAGGGTGTTGCTGAGCAACACAGACTTTCAACTCCCTCCAAAGGTTTTCTATGGGGTTGAGATCTGGAGACTGGCTAGGCCACTCCAGGACCTTGAAATGCTTCTTACGAAGCCACTCCTTTGTTGCCCGGGCAGTATGTTTGGGATCATTGTCATGTTGGAAGACCCAGCCACGTTTCATCTTCAATACTCTTGCTGATGGAAGGAGGTTTGCACTCAAAATCTCACGATACATGGCCCCATTCATTCTGTCCTGTACATGGATCAGTCGTCCTGGTCCCTTTGCAGAGAAACAGCCCCAAAGCATGATGTTGCCACCCCCATGCTTCACAGTGGGTATGGTGTTCTTTGAATGCAACTCAGCATTCTCTCTACATCAAACACGACGAGTTGTGTTTCTACCAAACAGTTCTATTTTGGTTTCATCTGACCATATGACATTCTCCCAATCCTCTTCTGGATCATCCAAATGCTGTCTAGCAAACTTCAGACGGGCCCGGACATGTACTGGGTTAAGCAGGGGGACACGTCTGGCACTGCAGGATCTGAGTCCCTGGCGGCGTAGTGTGTTACTGATGGTAGCCTTTGTTACGTTGGTCTCAGCTCTCTGCAGGTCATTCACTAGGTCCCCCCGTGTGGTCCTGGGATTTTTGCTCACCGTTCTTGTGATCATTTTGACCCCACGGGGTGAGATCTTGCGTGGAGCCCCAGATCGAGGGAGATTATCAGTGGTCTTGTATGTCTTCCATTTTCTAATTATTGCTCCCACAGTTTATTTGTTCACACCAAGCAGCTTGCCTATTGCAGATTCAGTCTTCCCAGCCTGGTGCAGGTCTACAATTTTGTTTCTGGTGTCCTTCGACACCATAGTGGAGTTTGGAGTGTGATTGTTTGAGGTTGTGGACAGGTGTCTTTTTTATACTGATAACAAGTTCAAACAGGTGCCATTGATACAGGTAATGAGTGCAGGACAGAGGAGCCTCTTAAAGAAGAAGGTACAGGTCTGTGAGAGCCAAAAATCTTGCTTGTTTGTAGGTGACCAAATACTTATTTTCCACCATAATTTGCAAATAAATTATTTCCAAATCAGCCAATGTGATTGTCTGGATTTTTTTTCTCATTTTGTCTCTCATAGTTGAGGTCTACCTATGATGCCAATTACAGGCCTCTCTCATCTTTTTAAGTGGGAGAACTTGCACAATTAGTGGCTGACTAAATACTTTTTTGCCCCAGTGTACATGCCCCTTGGCCGACTCATACATGCAGTTTCAGATCCTAGTCCAAAACACACCTGATCTCATCCCTCTTCTACAATCTTTGGCCTCATTCACATGGGACAATTATATGTTATATGTTATATTATATGCCTGCTTCATGCAGGGACGTGTTTAACCGTCACAGGGATTCACAGGTGTTGGACGCATCCCTGTTGGCAGTCCCATTGTTGTCTACTGGGACACTGTGGTTGCCCTGTGTCCTAATATTTTGACATCTGTGTGAGTGTGGTTGCGATTCCCTGAACTCACCCTGTGTACATTTGGGGACCTGCATCCACACCCACACAGATGTCATACTGGGAGACCGTGGCTGTGTTCACGCAGCCGCTGTGACACAAAAGACAACTGGGACATGCTGACGCAGGGATGCATGCAACATGGTAAACACGCAGCTCTGCACAGGGCATGCATGTATTTGCACATATGAACTAGGCATTTGAGAGATCCAGGTGAAGCATGTAAGAGCACAGATCTTGTATGACTTCATTTTAGGGATTTTTTCAAATACCATAGTGCATATACTACTGTATGCATAACATATCGGCATGCTTTTTTAACTTGCACTACAATAGGCTTCTAGTGCACATTACAGTTTTTTTTTAGTATTCCTTTGGATTGTGCTAAATATTCTATATGTCCCATTCGAATGTGAATGAGCCCGAATAAAGAAGTCAGCCTGTTATCCAATGATGTTGTGATTATCATTGTTCTTCCTACAGCAAGGCCAAGTACACATATGGAGTACAACAGGACACAAGCAGCAAGCAGTGCTAGAAAAAGAGCTCATTCAGTGACCATAAGTGGTGGCACAGTCATAGGACATGCACATATGTATGTTCTGAGCGAGTGGGTACCTCCCCTAGAGAGCTTCCAAAATCCACAGTGGTGAGCCTAGTTCAGAAACATAGTCCTTATATACTTACAACTATATTGAAAAAAGTCCATTGAGTTAAACCAACATAGACAAGTCTATCAAGTTCAACCAACAGCAAAACGTTACATTCAGGATCAACTGTTTAAAACTGCTCAAGCAGAAAAAAATAGTGCTCAGTATGTCATATACTGCATAATAGCTTTAGTGGTGCTACATCCAGAAGTGAAGCCACTATCTGTGATCGTGAACAATTTGTCAAATAAAGGTAACATAGACTGTGGAACTGCATTCAAGAGGAGCAGTCACTAGCTAGCAGAATGGTTAGTTTATCATATAAGGTAACAGACTCTGGTGATGCATCCAGAAGAGCAGTTACTAGCCAAGACAGTAGACGGTTTGTCAAAAAAGGCAACTCTGCCACTGCATCCAGCAAATGGCAGCCAAAACCCAGGACAGTGGCCAGTATATCATACAAAGGCAACACTGTGGCTCTTCATTGAAAACTGCAGGCACAAGCTGTGATAATGGACAGTTTGTAAAACAAAAGTAACAGACTGCAGGGCTGCATCCAGAAGAACTCTCACTATATGTGATAGTGGATATCTTGTCATATAACAGCAACATAAACTGTGGTACTGCATCCAGGAAATGGCAACCACTAGCCTTGATAGTGGACAGTTTGTCAAAAACTGTACAAGCAACAAAGACTGTAGTACTGCATCCAGAAGAGCAGCAACTAGGGGAAGGAGAAGACAGCTTGTCATATAAAGGCAACATAGACTGTGGTGCTGCATCCAGAAGGCCCAACACCCAAACACGAGCAAAATAACTCTGTATATGCAGTACAGGAATGAAGTGACTTGTACATTGGGGAGACAAGGCAGCCTCTCGAAAAATGAATAGCTCAAAATATTAGAACAATTTCTAAACATCAAGATTAGACCATTCGGCCCTGAGCCTCCACCCACCCAGCCCATATTTTATCATATTTAGTTGGAGAGTTACAACTCATATAAGTAAGTTTATACAGTGGAAGCGCACTGTTGATTGCCGATGTCCATCCCGAGACTGTTGGCGGGGCAGCCTGTTTCCACTTCAACACTATTTCTCTTCTAGTATAATAGAGAGCATAGAAGACGAACAATCTATTATGCTTAGACATCTCCACAAGGTCCAGGAGACCCAACAACATAATCAATGGATCCACAGGAATAGACAATTGACTAACATCGTTAATAGTATCTCGCACCCCAGCCCAATAGGGGAGAAGCCTGGACCACTCCCAAAACATATGGTGAAACGTGCCCAACTCCACATCACAGCAAGGACAATTCACTGATCTATCAGGATATTTCACAGCCAATCGTCGCGGTGTGTGATATACTCTATGGATACATTTTAGTTGTATGAAGCGATCCCTGGCTGAGATCATGGTAGTCAGGCACTGTAAAAGATAATCCTCCCAGTAATCCTCTGACAGAGAAGGGAGGTCTGTGTGTCATTTAGCATAAAGCAATTACATTCTAGGGGTTGATAGAGGCAGTCCCAGGGAATGGAAAGAGGACAATGGTTTTGGCAAGTCCTCCATTAACAACAACTGTTCTAAAGGGTCAGTCTAAATGGTAGGTGGGCACGGAAATCGAGCTGAGCTGATGATTTTAGTGTTCAGTTATGGAGAGACCACACAGATTGCAGCCATCCTCACACAGGTCCCCAAGTACCATCTGTCCCTGTTCCTGTCCAAGTGTCACATCAACATCTGTGCCAGTGTCACATCAACATCTGTACCACAAAACATCTGTCACAGTGTGCTAGTGTCCAATCAACATCTGTCACAGTATACCAGTGTCACATCATCATCTGTTACAGTGTACCAGTGCACAAAACATCTGCAATAGTGTTCCATTGCAACATCAACATCTGTCGGTGTCCGCTGGTGGGCAATCAACATCTGTCACAGTGTACAAGAGCACAAAAACATCTGTCAATGTACCAGTGTCCCACTACTAAATACATTTAAATTTAAAGCACCCCCGCCTCCCCCCCCCCATGCTCGTGTTCAAAGGTGAATGTAAGCATTGCTCCCATACGCATATGTAAACAGCAATTGAACTACACATGTGAGGTACTGCCGCGGATGTCAGAGCAAGAGCAATAATTCTAGCACCAGACCTTCTCTGTAACTCTAAACTGGTAACCTGTAAAGGCTTATAAAGCATTGTATATAGAGATTATTAAATGCCTAAGTTTGGTTCCATTTCACAAGCGTGCGCAATTTTAAACCGTGACATGTTTGGTACCATATAGCAAGCATGTGGCGCCACTCACAGCTGGACAAAACACAATCACCCTGCTGGCAAGGAAGAGTGGAGCAGCATCCCAAATTGTTCCAGTACCAGAAACTAAGCAGTGTGCAGGGAGAGAGGATGAATGCCGCTCATAACCGTCCCGAGGAGTCCTGTGAAGACACTGTGATGTGGATGGCCTCAGTTGTCACTCTGGCAACGCCAACTGATGCATTTCGTCCCACCCACAGGGGGCTGGGTCACAGAAGCCTCTGTAACCAAGCCCCCTATGGGCGGGGCAAAACATGACATGTTTGATATCTATTTACTCGGCGCAACACCATATTTTAGATTTTACAAAAAAAAAGGGTATTATATTGTGTTTGTGTGCATTAAAATACAGGCATACCTCGGTTTATGAATTTAATTTGTTCTGCAGGACTTTTCATATAGCGAAAAATTTGTAAATCGTAACACCGTTTCCCATAGGAATGCACTAAAAACCAATTAATCTGTTCCGGAGGTCAGAAAAAAGTAAACGCTACTAAAATACTTAAATATATAAATGCAGCGCTTAAGAGTGATAAACACAGTCCGGTGAAAGGAGTGCTCCGTGATTCCTAGTGCAAATGGTGGAAATTTACACTAACCAGAAAGCGTAAAATAAAACGCATGTGTGTATATATCCTATGGGATCGCCTTCTCCACTCGGATCTGGTCAGAAGAATAGCCGGAAAGGGTAGGTGTCCTGCGCCCTCATGTGGTGAAAGTGTGGTCCAGCAGGTCAGAAAGATGCCAATCTGAGAAAAGTCTCCCCCGTCCTAGAAGATCCTTAGGGGCTGTGAAAATGTAAGAAGCTCCTTTCTTCAGAGCTTGTGCATCTCCATGAGCTGGCATCCATCTTCAAGAAGATGGATGCCAGCTCATGGAGATGCACAAGCTCTGAAGAAAGGAGCTTCTTACATTTTCACAGCCCCTAAGGATCTTCTAGGACGGGGGAGACTTTTCTCAGATTGGCATCTTTCTGACCTGCTGGACCACACTTTCACCACATGAGGGCGCAGGACACCTACCCTTTCCGGCTATTCTTCTGACCAGATCCGAGTGGAGAAGGCGATCCCATAGGATATATACACACATGCGTTTTATTTTACGCTTTCTGGTTAGTGTAAATTTCCACCATTTGCACTAGGAATCACGGAGCACTCCTTTCACCGGACTGTGTTTATCACTCTTAAGCGCTGCATTTATATATTTATGTATTGTGGGACTTCTTATGCGTTTTCCTGTATGTTCAGCTGCTGCCATCAGTATTGAGCGCTTACTGTTTATTTTATGCTACTAAAATACTGCATCAGTTATTTTATCAAGTCATGCGGTATTTTAGTAGTGACAACCATGTGTTAATGTTTCAGCTGTCAGCAGGGTTCCCCACTGACAGTTGAATGTAAAAGAATTGCCAGCAATTAAAAAAATAATTAAATAAATGTCGTGGGGTCCCCCCTCCCATCCATATCAAGCCCGTCGGGCCTGGTATGGATTTTGAAGGGAACTCCCACACCAAAATTAAAAAAACAAATGGCGTGGGGGTCCCCCCCCCAAATCCATACCACACCCTTATCCAAGCATGAAGTCCAGCAGGTCAGCAAAGGGGGGGGGATGAGAGAACCATACCAGGCCACATGCCCTCAACACGGGGGCGTGCTTTGGGGCAGGGGGGCTCCCCCACCAAAGCACCTTGTCCCCATGTTGATGGAGAGAAGGGCCTCTTCCCCACAACCCTCGCCGGTGGTTGTGGGGGTCTGCGGGCAGGGGGCTTATCGGAATCTGGAAGCCCCCTTTAACAAGGGGGCCCCCAGATATCGAACCCCCATGTGAAAGAGATTGGGGTACATGGTCCCAATACTCATTCACAAAAAGTGAAGTGTGAAAAAGGACAGGACACGATCTTTGATAAGTCCTTTATTAAAAGAAAAAACTAAAAAACGTCAATCACGATGTCTGCCGCCGACCATAAAAAAAGAATTTAAAAAAAAGGCTCCGCTTCTGAAGATGACTCCCGCCATCTGCCGGCTATGGTGGTTTGACAGTTCTTAAATAGGTAAGGGGTGGGGCCACCTGGGGACATCACCCAAGTGACCCCGCCCCATGTGACATCATTGACCTGCCGGGCTGCATGCTCGGATAAGGGTCTGGTATGGCTTTTGGGCGGGACCCCCATGCCATTTTTTTACATTTTTTAATACCAGACCTGAATGGCTTGGTATGGATGGGAGGGGGGACCCCACGCTGTTTTTTTATTTATTATGGTGCCAGTTTTTAAATGTAATTACCGCTTTTTTTTTTTTTTTCACTATACCTCAGAGATTCAGCTGTCACTTTCCCCCCAGCTAAAAGATAAAGTTTCTTTTTAGTTTATTCCCCAACTTAAAAGAAACAATGTTTCCTTTTAGTTTCTTAAAAGAAACAAAGTTTAATTCCGGGGAAAGTGACAGCTCTGTGAGCTATAGTGAAGAAAAAAAAAGCCGGCAATTGCATTTAAAAATCGGCACTGACATACTCTTCGTATTGTGAAAAAGAATTTGTAAAAAATTTGTAAACCGAGGCATTATTTTCAATGGATTTTCATTCGTAAACCGAAAATTACGTTAACCGAGGCGTTTGTAAACCGAGGTACACTTGTATATTAAAGTGTATTTTTACATTAATGTGTAAAATTGAGTAAAAAAAAAAACGCTGTGCAAATACCATGTGACATAAAAATTTGCAAAATCCACCATTTAATTCTCTAGGGCCTATGCTAAAAATATATAATCTTTGGGGGTTCCAAATTCTAGCAAAATTTATTTTTACTTGTAATCAAAAAGTGTCAGAAGGCAGCCTGGTCTTAAAGTGAATAATGCCCGGAGGTTCTCCTTGGATGTTGGGCCTCTCTAAGTGGATAGGTTCTGAAAAAAGTCTCACACATGTGGTATCCTCATACTCAGGAGTAGCAGAATGTGTTTTGGGGTGTAGTAGCAAGTATGCCTATGCAATGTGTGAGAAATGTTTTTTTAATATGACATTTTTGTAGAAAAAAACTCAAAGTTTATTTAACTTCTTAATTTTCCAAACAATTGTATAAAAAAATGCCACGTCAAAAATTTCACCATGCCTCTTACTAAATACCTTAGACTGTCTACTTTCCAAAAAAGTGTCATTTGGGAGGTATTTGTACTGTCCTGGCATGTTAGGGCCTCACGAAATGAGATAGGCCAATAGTATATCAGGTGTGATCAATTATCAATGATTGGTACCATAGCTTGTAGACTGTAACGTTCACAAATACTCCGATTTGGGTTATTTTCACCAAAGAAATGTAGCAGAAATGTAGCAGTTTAAATTTTGATTACAATTCATGAAGACAAGTTACTTATTTGAAACAGAAACTAAGAAAACATGCTTTTCAAAATCTGTGGTCTTTTTCCATTTATAGCACACACAAAAACCCAGTGGTGATTAAATACCACCAAAAGAAAGCTCTATCTAAAAAAATAAATTCATTTGGGTACAGTGTTGCATGGCTGAGTAATTATCATTCAAAGTGTGACAGCCCAGAAAGCTGAAAATTGGCCTGGGCAGGAAGGGGGTGAAAGTGCCCAGTATTGAAGTGGTTAAATAAATACAAAACATCTTTCTAGATATCAAATATTGAATGAAAATAGTATTAAAAAAGCACACACATATATAAATACCCTTCTTCCACCAATAAAAAAAGTAAACATTGTATTTTATATTGGTGGAAAAAGAGTATTTATATACTGTGTGTAATTTTTTAATACTATTTTCATTCATTTGATATTTATAAATATATTTTGTTCTTACTTACTTTAACTTGTTGTTTTTGATACACCATGTGTGTCCTGTGAAAGCAGCTTCCCTTTGACTGGTATTCTTGACACTTTTTTTCTTTTGTATTATCAGGGACAGCACTGAGTTGGCATATTACTTGTTTACCATTTTACCTCTTTATTAGCAAAAAAAACTGACAGGGGTTCTAATTCTTCTCCACTGTATCCATCCCTCTGGATATTGCATGAGATAAAATACCAAATGGTTTCATGAGATAAATACTGCATATTTTGGAAAAATACTGCATGTGGTATTTTAGAAGCATTTTTAGTGAATGCCAAAAACATTTTTGAGAAATACTATGCGGTATTTTACTGCATTTCTTAAGGTTGTAGACACCACTTTGTGAATGGAGCCCATGTCATATAAAGGAAACAGACTGTGACAGTGTATGACAGTGGACAGTCTCATATACAGGAAACATAGACTGTGGAGATTTGTGATAGCAGACAATGGCATAAAAAAGAAACATACACTATATTGCCAAAAGTATTGGGACACCCCTCCAAATTATTGGATTCAGGTGTACCAATTACCTCCATGGCCCCAGGTGTATAAAATCAAGCACCTAGGCATGCAGACTGCTTCTACAAACATTTGGGAAAGAATGGGTCGCTCTCAGGAGCTCAGTGAATTCAAGAGTGGTCCATCCGTGACATTTCCTTACTACTAAATATTCCACGGTCAGCTGTTAGTGGTATTATGATAAAGTGGAGGCACCTGGCGCCCTTGAAAAGCATTTTCAGTCACGAGGCACCCCTCCAGGGCTTGGTTCAAGTTACTGTGTGTCGCAGAACACACACAAATCACGCTCATTCCTGTCACGCAGACAAATTCTCTGCTCTCTAGGGGTACCCCCATACATTAGCAAATATGGGGTGTTTTTGGTGCAGTGCAATTTTAAAACTAAGGTCAGGGATGACTTTCTCTGCATTTCTGTGGGTAAGGCAGCCCATTGAAGTTAATGGGCTGCCCTACACACAGCCACACAGATGTGAACCAGGGGCATGTTCACCTGTGAGATTGGATGGCGGTAAAACCACACAATTGAGCTGCTTTTACCACCCCCAACTGCTCCATCTTTAGTTGCAGAAACAGCAGCTAAGGGTATACACATGCTGTTGCCGCAGCTGGAAATATACCTCCAGGTGAATAGGGTTGAACTACAACCACCCTGCAACTGTGAGCGCATTGCACACAGTTGTGGTGTGGTGGAAACCGCAGGTAATGCGCACAAAAGACTCCGTGCTGCACCCACACTGTGGCCAAACTGCAGCAGGGCAACCTGCAAGCAGAATACAAAATAAAAAGAAGTGCAGTACAAAATTTTAGAAAGTAATAAAAACCACATAGCAAAAAAATAATAATAATAATAAAAATATATATTTATATTTTTTTTTGTTTGCTATGTGGTTTTCATTACTTTCTAAATGTTAGGCTGCACTTTTTATTTTGTATGCTTCTTAAACATTGCCCTGTTGCAGTTTGGCCACAGTGTGGGTGCAGTACAGGGTACCAGTGTTTTTTCGGCACATTACCTGCAGTTTCCTATATAGACTCTATAGGAAACCGCAGGTAACATACACAAAAAACATGGGTACCCTGCGCTGCACCCACACTTTGGCCAAACTGCAGCAGGGCAATGTGCATGAAGTATACAAAATAAGTGCAGCCCAACATTAGAAAGTAATGAAAACCTCAACCTCAGTAATGAATCACCATCATAGTGTGTACCTCCCAGAACTCAAATGCAGCGCACTGAAGAAAAGCTGTATTTTTCCGCCCTTTCACACGCCAGCATGTGCCGTCTCAGCCTCAGCTGCCGACAGAAGAGCGCATCCACCGCAGCTAAAGCAGGTCGCTTACTGTACTCCCAGAATGCCACATGGGACGTGATGATGTCATCGGTTGCCAGGACACGGGCGGGTTGCCCGCAGAGCTTCCTGAGTGCCAGTGACATCTGCATGCCCTTTTTACTCAGCGGACTGGCACCGCTGTAAAAAAACATTACTGGAGGTGAGAAAAATCTATTTTGCATAGATTGGGGGATATTTTGGCAATTTTCCTGCGGCAATCCTGGGGACACCTCAATTGAGAAACACTGCTCTAGAGCGACGAATCATGTTTCTCTGTCTGGCGAACAGTACTTACCTGATTGCATTGTGCTAAGTGTAAAGTTTGGTGGAGGGGGGATTATGGTGTGGGGTTGTTTTTCAGGGATTGGGCTTAGCCATTTAGTTCCAATAAAAGGAACTCTTAAGGTTTCAGCATATCAAGACATATTGGACAATTTCATGCTCCCAACTTTATGGGAACAGTTCCTGTTCCAACATGACTGCCCACCAGTGCACAAAGCAAGGTCCATAAAGACATGGATGAGTGAGTTTGGGGTGGAGGAACTTGACTGGCCTGCACAGTCTGACATCAGTGCCTGACCTCACAAATGCTCTTCTGGAAGAACGGTCAAATATTCCCATAGACACACTCCTAAACCTTGTGGACTGTCTTCCCAGAAGAGTTGAGGCCGTTATAGCTGCAAAGGGTGGGCAAACTCAATATTGAACCCTACGGACTAAGACTGGGATGCCATTGAAGCTCATGTGCGGGAAAAGGCAGGTTTCCTGATACTTTTGACAATATAGTGTAGATTGTGGCGATGTGTGATAGCAGATAGTGGCATATAAAGGAAGCAAAAACTGTGACGTTGTGTGATAGCAGACAGTGTATCTACAGGAAACATAAACTGTGGAGTTGTGTGATAACAGACAGTGTCATATAGAGGAAACATAGTCTGTGGCGATGATAGTGGACAGTGTCATATAAAGGAATCATAGACTATAGTGATGTGTGATAGTGGACAGTGTCCTATAGAACAGTGGTCTTCAATGTGCAGCCCTTTGCTTGCCTTTATCCATCCCTTTGGGCATTATTCCTCCCACTGACATCAACAAAGAGGCACCATTCCTTCCATAGTGGGGAACCATTCCCCTTGCTGACACCAACAATGGGCCATTTTTTCTTCCACTAACACCAGCAATGGGGCATAATTCCTTCCACTGATATAAACAATTAGGCACTATTCCTCCAACTAATACCAATGGTGGGGCACTATAATTCCCATGAAAATCACTGATGGGGCACTATTCCTCCTTCTACTGACTACAAAGTAATTTTATTACTCCCACCAATGCTAGGCCATTTTCTACTACCACTGACCGCTCCACCCCCCTAAAGTCTGAGGGACAGTAAACTTGCCCTTTGTTTAGAAAGTTTGGAGATCCCTGCTATAAAAGAAACAGAGACTGTGGCGGTGTGTGATAGTGTCATATAAAGGAAACGGACTGTGGTGGTGTGGGATAGTGGACAGTATCATACAAGGCTTTTTTCAGCTGGAACTTGATGGAACTCAGTTCTGCCACCTCTGCCTCAGGTCCTAAGCTTCCTGCTCACCACTATCACTTGTAAACACAGAAGTCCAGCATTTGTGTTTACAAGTGACTGCTTGTCTCCCAGCAGCTCCCACAGATTGGATCTCCTGAGCAGATTGCTAAGTGCAGGACAGGGACAAGGGAGATGCAGGTGGCCAGGGTGCAGTGCAGTCATTGGTGGGAAGGGTCACGTGGTAGGCTGCACCTTCTGTGATCCTTTGTTTTCCCCTGGAAAAACTCCCTGCAAGTGAGAGAGGAGGAGCCACCTACAGTGTGTAAGGAGGTACAAGAGGCATCTTGGTGCCTCAGCTTAATATGGCAACAAAAGTAAGATACGTGGAAGATAGTGGAGCTTTTAGAGAGTGGGGGGACAAGATGCGGGCAGTGGAGGGGGTTCTGTGTAGAGATAAGAGCTGAAGAGGGATGAAAGTGAGATGTTAATGGGAAATGCAGAGGTAAGCAAATGTGGAACAGGGCTGAACTCTACACTTTGTGCATAGCACACCCCTGAACTCTGCACTCTGTATGTAGTGTACTTTTGAACTCTGCACTTAGGGCGTAGGGCACCCCTGAGGTGGGAGGTTGTTTTGGGTGGGACATGGTTGAATTCCTGCACCTATTCTCTGAGAAGAAAAGCCCTTGTGTCATACTGCATAAAGGAATCATAGACTGTGGTGGTGTGTAATAGCAGATAGGTGTCATATAAAGGAAACATACAGTGCCTTGAAAAAGTATTCATACCCCCTTGAAATTTTCCACATTTTGTCATGTTACAACCAAAAATGTAAATGTATTTTATTTAGATTTTATATGATAGACTAACACAAAGTGGCACATAATTGTGAAGTGGAAGGAAAATGATAAATGGTTTTCAAAATTTTTTACAAATAAATATGTGGAAAGTATGGCATGCATTTGTATTCAGCTCTCCCTGAGTCAATACTTTATAGAAGCACCTTTCGCCGCAATTACAGCTGCAAGTCTTTTTGGGATGTCTCTATCAGCGTTGCACATCTAGAGAGTGAACATTTTGCCCATTCTTCTTGGCAAAATAGCTCAAGCTCTGTCAGATTGGATGGAGAGCATCTGTTAACAGCAATTTTCAAGTCTTGCCACAGATTCTCAATTGGATTTAGGTCTGGACTTTGACTAGGCCATTCTAACACATGAATATACTTTGATCTGACAGGAGTGCGCATGCGCGGCCGGCGGGACGGACATGTCCCGTTGAGGCTCCGTCTCCCCGTCGGGTGACAGCGCCGCTAAGCAGCGGGTCCCTGCCCGCAATATACCTCAGGGGGACCCGATCCCGGAAGCAACCCTCCCAGGGTCCCATCCGCCCTGGTCTGCGGCGGATCTCCTACAGCAGGTCGGAGAAATCCGACGGGACACGTGTCCCTGCGGCGAGCTCCGCACAGGCCCGCCCACCACAGTCTACACTGCACCCGAGCAGAAGAGAGAGAGAAAAGGGGGGCTGAGAACATCATAACAGCCCCCCCGACTGACAGGCAGCAGAATGGTTAAGGGAACACCCCGGCACCAGGTCCCCCCTTCTACCAAATCAATCAAGGAGGCCCTGGCAAAGGCCTCCACAAAGATGGCCACCGCCCCAGCACATGGAAGCAAGAAGGGGACAGGTACATATGCAGCCCTACAGGATCCGCAGCCCAGCCATCCCTGCACGTCTGAGGGTGAGTCTGACACTGAAACAGATGTCCCTGCACAAGCCCTGACGCCTGACCTTACAACCCCTGACCTGTTGACCCGCTTTGAAAAAATGTTACACAAAGCTTTGAAGCAAACCTCGGACCGCATCACTGCTATGCTATCTAGGGAAATCCGTGAACTAGGGCAACGCACTGCGGACCTAGAACAGAGGGTAGATGGTCTTGATGTCACGCTTCAGACACATATGGATGACCTTGACCTTCTGCGGGACGAAAACGCAACACTATTGACACGACTGGAGGACTTTGAAAACTGGGCTCGGCGCTCAAATCTGCGTATTCGTGGCCTCCCGGAAACGATCGTCGATCTCCAATCAACAGTAACAGCACTGTTCCAAGAGCTTGCCCCAGCTATCCCAATTGAAAGATTAAAATTGGATAGAGTACACAGGGCGTTAGCATTACGACGCACGGATGGTCCACCACGTGACATTATAGCCAAGCTCCACTTTTTCCGCACCAAGGAGCAACTCCTACAAGCTGCCTGTAACGCAGAATCTCTACAGTTCCAAGGTCATTCATACCAGCTATTTCAAGATCTGAGCCCCACAACAATCACCAAGCGCAGGGCTATGAAACCCCACCTACAAGTACTTCAACAACACGCTATACCGTATAGGTGGAGCTTCCCCTTTGCAGTGCGATTCCGTTACCAATCCCGGGATTACACCTGTAAGACTCCGGAAGACCTACTAGACACCCTGCGGATCTTACAACTGCATTCCTCAGCGACGCCTTCAGAAAGCGCCAAGCGGAGGTCCACATCCTGCTCGCCGCGGAAGTCCCTCCCCACGCGTGCCACTGCAGGCCCACTCAACCTCCACAAACGAGGCCGCTTTTCATCTCCGGGTCTATCCTCACAAGATACCATGGACTAACTGTGTCTCATGTTTATCCTTCTTCTCTCCACTTTATTTTGGCCACACACACCAAACGGTGTGCTCCTTTGACTGTCATTACTGTCGTTGCGGTTAATACCGTTAATATCCTCTCTCCCTCTACCTGTTAAATTTTGGTTGCCCCATTACCTGGGAATTGTTCGGCTCCCCCCCTCCTCAGGGCCCCACTTTAGGTTAGTTTGTTTGGGAGCCTAGGCTCTGACGGCATGCGACGCCACACCCCTTCCCCTATGATGTCTCACTGATACTGCTAATGCCGTCTGAGTCTGGGATAGCGTGATCTTCATGAATGTATTTTCTTTATGTACCTGTTTTTTTCTACCGGGACCTCGCCACCTTCTATCAATCAAGTTGCTGTCATCCTCACGGACCGTGTACCTGCACACTCCAACCTAGCCCCTGTGTTATTGGTTATTTAATAACGCTTGGGCTACTACTGTTCCCTAGCCCACCCTGATTCAGGGTGTCCTCGGGAACCCATCTTTTAAATGGCCTCTTACACCCCTTCTTTCCTGTTACCTCTCCTATATCGTACCCCTCCTCCCTCCCTCCAACATGACTTCAAGACTCTGCACAACACACTCCACAGTGCCCTCATCCCCCGTCAGGCTCCACCTTGGGAAGTAGTGACAGGCTATCTTAACCACTATGCGCTTTCCTCATGGGTTCGTTAAATATCCTTACCCTGAACGTGCAGGGCCTCAATATCCCACAGAAATGTAATAAGGCCTTCAGAACCTTTGCTACGCTTAAAGCTCACGTGGTTTGTCTACAGGAAACACACTTCACTCCCAACTCCACTCCTAAGTTTTTTGGCCCCCGATATCCTCAGGTCTATACAGCCTCTGCCACCACCAAACGCAGGGGGGTACTGATAGCCTTCCATCTCACAACACCCTTCACGCTAGGCACCGAAATCAAAGACCCGGAGGGCCGTTACCTCCTGTTAGTTGGGCAACTCTTGGACATAGATGTCACCATTGTTGCATACTATGCCCCAAACCAAGACCCTTTACCATTCCTTTCCCATATACTCTCGATTATAGACCACCATAAGCGCGGAACTTTAATTGTCAGCGGAGACTCTAATAGTGTAGTATATCCCTTCCTCGATAAATCCCCTCAACCATCTCCTGCCCCTACCTCTAAACAAACTTTCCAAGCTATTCTACACCGTTACTCCTTGATAGATACATGGCGAGAACTCAACCCGGCGAAACGCCAATACACCTTTTATTCTCACCCCCACCAGTCATTCTCCAGGATAGATCATATTTTCCTTACCACCGCCTCTACCCCCCGGCTCCTGACTTCTGAAATTATTCCAATACCTTGGTCTGATCATTGCGCTGTATTTACGGCTATGACCTCCTTGGCCCCATCCCCCGCTGAACCCTCTTGGATTATTAACGATAACCTGCTTGCAAACCCAGCTCACTGTCTAGAAATCGAAGCAGCCCTTAAAGACTACTTTTCTCTTAACCAATCGCCTGATATCTCTCCTCTCCTGTTATGGGAAGCGCATAAACCGGTTTTGCATTAGTAAAGCTGTGAGGGACCGCCGAGCGGCACCACTAGCACTCCACTGGTCAGGCGTGCCCAGAGTGCGGAGTCTAAGCCCCAGGGTACTTGTTCACCAGGGCCCCTGATGGTGGGGATGGACTTGTAGTACCCCGAGACCAGGTCGCCTCTACTGAGCACACCTGTCAGTGGTAGTGGTGTTCGCCAGGGGTTCCAACCAGGGAGAGCCAGATGTGAGGAGGTCGGGTGACCCCGATGGGATGGATGGATGGATGGCTGAGCAAGTGCGTAGTCAGACAGGCCGAGTCGGTAATGTAGAGGACGGTAAGGTACAAGGGAGCAGGCAGAGAATCGTCGGGTCACACGCCAGGTCAGCAACAGGAGGTCAGATCTAATAAGGGGCATCCAGGGAGAGAGGTCAGGCAAGCAAGGGTCTGGGCAGGAGAAATCAGCAAGGTCAAGAGTAATCCGGGTCAATAACTTACTAGGCACAGGTACAGGAACACAGGAAGCAGGTAAGACCAGAAGGCAACGAAATGACAGCTCAGGGACCTTTAAATATCCCGCCCTGCGCTGCCATTGGTGCCCAGCGGGCGGCCGCGGCTTCTACTGCGCATGCGCGAACTCGAACGCCGCGGCCGGCCCGGACCTAGTGCCCGTGTACTGGGTGGAGCAGTGCGCCTGCGCCGGGGATCGAGGAGATCCCTGACAAAAGCATCCTTCTTAAATAAAAGCAAAAGGCAGCAACGTCTCACACTAGAGCAAACCTACGATTGTTCCCATCAAGCCTTCCAGGCGGCTCCTACGCCTGCCAATCGTGAGACTCTGGAACCTTCTAGATTGGCTCTAGATCTTTTTCTCACAGATCAAGCTGAACTCTCGCTCTGTAGATCTAGACACAAATATTACACCAAGGCGAATAAACCCAATACATTCCTGGCCCTCTCACTTCGTAGGCTTGACCAACTCACTAGACCTATACGGATACGCACCTCTTCTGGCAACCTCACTAGTAACCCAGAACACATTCTACAGATTTTTCATAAACACCTGTCACAGCTTTATTCCTCTTCTACACCTTTTGACCCCGCGCAAGCAGATACCCTCCTAACCCCCATTTCTTTCCCGAAACTTTCAGAGTGCCAGTTAGAGGCACTTGAGCGACCCATCTCCCTAGCCGAAACCTTAGATGCTATTAAAAATTTAAAACTACGTAAGCGCCCAGGACCAGATGGCTTCTCAGCCACTTATTACAAAAAATTTGCTCACCTGCTTACACCTATCCTCACTAATGCCTTTAACGCTCTACTGTCTGGCCAAATTTTTAACCATGACACAGTACAAGCGAACATTTCAATGATCCCAAAGCCGCATTCTGACGATACGCAGTGGTCCAATATAGGCCAATCTCTCTTCTCAACATTGACGTTAAACTGTTAGCTAAAATCCTCTCTTCACATCTTAACCTCTGTATTGGCTCTCTAATTCTTAACGACCAAGTGGGCTTTATCCCAACTAGGCAAGCGGGAGATAACATCAGACGTGCATCTCTTTTGGCTAACTTGGCTAGGTCTCGCAATATTCCCGCCTGTTTCCTGTCCCTAGATATCCGGAAAGCATTTGATACAGTCTCATGGCCATACCTCAGCTATATATTGCGTCGTTGGGGTTTTGGCCCACAATTCTTAACCTGGATCTTCTCGCTATATCGAGAGCCCTCGGCCAGAATTAGGTATCTGGGACACAGGTCGGCTCAGTTCCCGATCTCCAGAGGCACGAGACAAGGCTGCCCTCTGTCCCCTCTGCTCTTTGCCCTGGCTATAGAGCCTCTGGCCCTCTTAATTAGAGCTAACCCGGATATCAGGGGACTTGAGATAGGAGGCACGCATCATAAGTTAGGTCTCTTCGCGGATGACGTCTTGCTCTTTCTCACATCCCCATTGACTTCCACTCCTTCTCTACTCCAGCTTCTCGAGGCGTTTGGCTCGCTCTCTGGTTTGATAATAAATCCTAATAAATCAACATCACTCAACATCTCTCTCCCCCCTTTAGAGTTGACGCACCTAAAGCAGATTCTACCATTCCCTTGGTCGCGCTGCCATATCCCATTCTTGGGTATTAAACTGACCCCTAAGTTATCAGACCTTTACGCAGCTAATTATCTTCCGATGCTAAACCATCTTTCTGCCCTTTTGACCAAATGGTCTTCCTTACCCCTCGCATGGCTAGGCAGAATAGCAGTTATCAAGATGTCAATCCTCCCAAAAATTCTATATCTATTTAGAGTCCTCCCAGTCCCCCCTCACTACCTCCGCACACTACAGCGACGCATTTTTTCCTATGTATGGGGTAATACTCGTTCTTGTATACCTCGCTCCACCCTATACCGTCCTAAGCTCAACGGTGGTCTTGGCCTACCTGACATCAGCAAATACTATCAAGCAGCGCATTTAGCCCAATTACCTAAGTACCATGCAACCTTTGAAATCCCTCAATGGGTTGCACTTGAATCGATAGAATGTGACCCCTTATCTACAGCTAACTTACTCTGGTTGAGGCCTATAGACCGCCGTTCTATAACCAACCCCATCACTTCTCACTTTTTATCCTTATGGGATAAACTGAAAACCCGATATCCCCTCCAATCGCTACATAATCCTCTGCTCTTGTTTCTACGAAACCCAGCTTTTCCCCCGGCCTGGCAGACACCCCTTTTATTCAAAGCCTTGTCCTCTTCTAATTTACTCCGCACGCATCATTACCTGCAGAGGAATAAGTTTAAATCCTTTGCCTCGCTGCGGGAAACACATGGCCTCCCAGCTTCCGAGATATTCAGATACTTACAGCTACAACACTTTTACGCCCCCTACGCTACAACAACGAATCGGCCAGATGCTATGTCTTTCTTTGAACGAACATGCTACAAAGACCCCCATAGACGTGGGCTTATTTCTTGCTTATATTCACTCTTCACTACTTCGATTACCACATCCCCCCCTCTGTATACCCATAAGTGGGAAGTGGATTTAGGCAAGAAACTCGACCCATCTGACTGGGATCACATTTGGGCTAACACAAAATCGTCTTCGCAGAACATTGTAGCTGTCAGGGCAGGGCTGTGGAACGGACAGGTAGGCCTAGTGGCAGGGTAACGCACTGGCTGACGACAACCACCACCAACAGACCGAAGTCCCTCAGGGCGCGGAGTCTAAGTCCCAGGCTGCCCTTCACCAGGGCCCCTGATGGTGGGGATGGACTTGACGCAGCCAGGTACCAGGTCGCGGCCCCCGAGACACCCCGGCTGCGGTAATGGCCGCCGCCAATGGCGTGTAGCTGGTGAGAATGACAATAGTGTAGTCAGGCAAGCTGGGTCGACAACAACGGGACAAAACGGTACAGAACAGTAGACAGAGAATCACAGGTCACGGGCCGGGTTCAGCAACGGAAGGTCAGATCGAAGGAAAACACAGAGAATGGTCTTAATCACAAGCTGAGTCAGAATACCAGAAGAGTCACGAGCGTATACACAGAGCTGTAGCAAGACAAAGACACAAGTGCAAAGAGCATGTGCGGGCCACAGGCTTATATGTCATCAGCCACACCCCTCTGGGGGATGGACCTCAGAGACCTGAAGGCATAAAAGGATTCCCACCATGCACAGCAGAATCCAAGATGGACGCCAGCACATGGAGTAACAAAACTTCAGGGAAAAGGTAGGACCTTGACAGTAGCACTGGAAACGAATTATAAAGTTTTAACCCACTGGTACTTGGTCCCAGCGAGAATCGCAAAATTTACCCCTAATTACTCACCCAACTGTTTTAGAGGCTGTACAGACTTAGGGACACACTACCATATGTGGTGGGAATGCTCAGTGGCCCGAGTCTTTTGGGATGAAATTTTCACCATGCTATCTACACTTAGTGCTATCATTCTACGACCTGATCCAACAACAGCCCTACTCAATCAGTGCCCCCCTGGCGTCTCCAAATCGCAATTCAAGCTCCTTATGCAAGTTACAACAGCGGCTAAGCAGGTTATAGCGAAATCCTGGAAATCCCCCACCCTTAGTGTTGCTGCACTCAAAACCAGAATAACACAAGCCATGATACATGCAAAGGTAGAAGCCACAATTCGAGACACGATCCCTAAATTTTGCACATATGGAACCCCTGGGTAGAGAGCATCCTCCCGCCTAACTTTGATGAACACTCCTTCTCCCTTGATTTCTATACTGTGCGCCTAAGATACTGTCAATAGTCCTCCGTGGGCAACACGTAGAGTCTGCTGTAAACTAGTCGATTGTTTATGGAGTCATTGTTATTGTTCCTCTTCCCATACCCTCCCTTCCTCCCCCGTCTGATCCCCCTCCAAACTTCCCCCTACTTCTTAAATGCACTTAGGAGACGTTATTTCGATTGGCTGGGACGAAAATGTCATCTATTGCCGACTCTTATGTTCCTGCTTTTGCTAGAATTGTATAGACATCTGTAATGTGATCCTCATTCATTTTTCTTCATTGTCCTACTGCCTCTTCAATGTCCAATGTATATCAACAAAGTCTCCTTGTTTGTGTTGTTAAAGTTTTCTCTCTTGTTAATAAAAATGTTTGAACAAGAATATACTTTGATCTAAACCATTCAATTGTAGCTCTGGCTCTATCTTTAGGGTCGTTGTCCTGCTGGAAGGTAAACCTCTGCCCCAGTCTCAAGTCTTTTGCAGACTCTAACAGATTTTCCTCTAAGATCGTCCTGTATTTGGCTCCATCTTCCCATCAACTCTGAGCTTCCCTGTCCCTGCTGAAGAAAAGCATCCTCACAACATGATGCTGTCACCACGTTTCACGGTGGGGATGGTGTGGTCAAGGTGATGTGCAGTGTTCGTTTTCTGTCACACATAGCGTTTTGCTTTTAGGTCAAAAAGTTCATTTTTGGTCTCATCTGACCAGAGCACCTTCTTCTACATGTTTGCTGTGTCCTCCACATGGCTTCTCGCAAACTGCAAACGGGACTTCTTATGGATTTCTTTCAACAATGGCTTTCTTCTTGTCACTCTTCCATAAAGGCCAGATTTGTGGAGTGCACATCTAGTAGTTGTCCTGTGTACAGATTCTCCCACCTGAGCTGTGGATCTCCGCAGCTCCTCTCCAGAGTCATCATGGGCCTCTTGGCTGCTTCTCTGACTAATGCTCTCCTTGCCCGGCCTGTCAGTTTAGGTGGACGGCCATGTCTTGATGGGTTTTCAGTTGTGCCATACTCTTTCCATTTTCAAATGGATTGAACAGTGCTCCGTGAGATGCTCAAAGCTTGGGATATTTTTTTATACCCTAACCCTGCTTTAAACTTCTCCACAACTTTTTTCCTGACCTTTCTGGTGTGTTCCATGGCCTTCATGATGTTGTTTGTTCCCTAATGTTCTCTAACAAACCTCTGAGGGCTTCACAGAACAGCTAATTAGGTGACTTCTGAAGGCAATTCGTTTTAGTTAGGGGTATCAGGGGGATGAATACAAATGCACGCCACACTTTTCAGATATTTATTCGTAAAAAATGTTTAAAAACATTTATCATTTTCCTTCCACTTCACAATTATGTGCCACTTTGTGTTGGTCTATCACATAAAAATCTAAATGTATATTATTGGGATTTTGATTGTAACATGAAAAAATGTGGGAAATTTCAAGGGTATAAATACTTTTTCAATGCACTGTGGACTGTGGCTGTGTGTGACAATGGATAGTGCCCTATAGAGGAAACATAGACTGTGGTGGTGTGTGACAATAGACAGTGCCCTATAAAGGACACAGACTGTGGCGGTGTGTGATAGTAGACAGTGCCCTATAGAGGAAACATAGACTGTGGTGGTGTGTGACAATGGACAGTGCCCTATAAAGGACACATAGACTGTGGTGGTATGTCATAGTGGACAGTGCCCTTTAGAGAAAACATAGACTGTGGCGGTGTGTGACAATGGAGAGTGCACTATAGAGGAAACACAGAGTGTGGTGCTGTGTGACAATGGACATTGCCCCATAGAGGAAACATAGACTGTGGCGGTGTGTGACAGTGCCCTATAGAGGAAACGTAGACTGTGGTGGTGTGTGATAGTGGACAGTGCCCTATAGAGGACACATAGACTGTGGTGGTGTGTGACAATGACAGTGCCCTATAGAGGAAACGTAGACTGTGGTGGTGTGTGATAGTGGACAGTGCCCTATAGAGGACACATAGACTGTGGCGGTGTGTGACAGTGCCCTATAGAGGAAACGTAGACTGTGGTGGTGTGTGATAGCGGACAGTGCCCTATAGAGGACACATAGACTGTGGCGGCATGTGATAGCAGACAGTGCCCTATAGCGGACACATAGACTGTGGCGGTGTATGCAGACGCTGAGCCCTATAGAGGACACATAGACTGTGGCGGTGTATGCTGAGCCCTATAGAGGACACATAGACTGTGGCGGTGTATGCTGAGCCCTATAGAGGACACATAGACTGTGGCGGTGTATGCTGAGCCCTATAGAGGACACATAGACTGTGGCGGTGTATGCAGACGCTGAGCCCTATAGAGGACACATAGATGGTGGCGGTGTATGCTGAGCCCTATAGAGGACACATAGACTGGGGCGGTGTATGCCGAGCCCTATAGAGGACACATAGACTGGGGCGGTGTATGCCGAGCCCTATAGAGGACACATAGACTGGGGCGGTGTATGCTGAGCCCTATAGCGGACACATAGACTGGGGCGGTGTATGCCGAGCCCTATAGAGGACACATAGACTGGGGCGGTGTATGCTGAGCCCTGGCAGTGCTGGTCCTCTATGATGGTGGTGAGAGGAGGGAGGTGTACCTGGCCTCTGAGGTGGAGAGGATGTATGCCCCCTACAGCTGTGATGGAGGAGGCCGGTAGGTGAAGGGACTGACACTGGAAATCCATGTCCATGAGGCTGGAGGAGTGAGGAGCCGTGTTATCAGCCTCCCTCCATCCCTCTGTCTCTCCCTCCTCCTCCTTTCATTCACACCCCACCCCCACTCCTGTCTCTTTAAGCCTCTCCCCCTTACTCTTCAGTGCTCGGGATTTCTCCGCCGGGCTCCATTTATTTCCTGTTCTCTCCGAGTCACCTGGGACCGGGCCATGGAGGAGGGCCGGGGGGGCCATGGACAGTAGAGGACGGCTCGGCTCGCACTGACACTCAGCTCGGTGTTGTTGTGCTCGGTGCTCTCGGCAGCTCCGTGTGAAGCTCTCACTGCCTGGCACCATCACTGAGCACGGGGAAACATGACAGACGAGAGCTCCGAGGTCCCCAGAGAGCTGCTGGGTAAGAGCGGGTTAATCCCGGCCTGCTGTGCCATTGGCGGCTGAAGGGGGGGAGATGGATCAGCATGAGCAGGCTGTGAGGGGTTAACGGGTGGGCGGGGCCAGGAACCTGTCCTCTATGGATGACAGGAGGGGGGGTTTATTTTGGATCAGAATCTAATGCTCTGTGCTGATCCAGGTGACAGCTTCCCTGATCACCCCGAGACCAGAGATCGGCAGGTGTAAGATGGGTGACAGCTCATATACACCAATGGGGGCTTCTTTTATTAGATCTGCAGAATGTATTCTAATGATACCTGGTGATCCTGCCATCAGGGTCCTTCTTCAGGCACTTCCTCGTATGCAGTGACAACACTCTGTCCCTGTCCCCAATCATGTCAAATGAATGGAATATTACCAGCAGTCACTTCTACACATTACACAGGCAGGGTCCAGGGTTGTCACCATCAGTAAATCACAGGGGTGCCTGCATGTATACAGGAAGTGGCTGCAAAGAGGCTGCGGGAGATCAGCGGTAGCAGCCATAAAAAGGGCAAAACTGAGTATTTTACTAAAACAGAATGAGCCCGTTTACACTGTTGCATTTTATTACACTTTTTCTGATGCATTAAAACACCTGGTGGTGTGGTGGTCCCCGTAATATATTTATACATTCCCCGTAATATATTGTCTGCTTCTATCTTAGCACATTTTTTAAAATAAAGTGTGTACCATACATTTGTTTTGCATTTTAAAGCATTTGGAAGACTCATAGAAGTCAATGGCAACTCATCAAAACGCATATAATCAGCACTGGCATCATGCATTGACATGTCAATGGCTGTTAACACTGTGCGCCAAATTCTAAATATATAAACTAGCATAATGCACTTTAAAATGCATGTTATACACAAAATAAACACACCTTGATGCATGACCTATGGCTATTGCTACAGGAAAAACAAAATTGCACCTCTATGCACCATCATAGATCTAAATGGGTCCTAATTGTTTTATTATAGGCGGTGCTTTATCAAACTATCATCCCATTGGGGTTTACATCTCATTAAAACTCTGGTGATGGCAAGTGCTCGTTTTTTATTCTTCCCAGCATTGCTTTAGTAGTAGCAGATTATCAGGACATTGTGTATGTGTAACTCTTGTAATCCATGCAATGCATAGATCTATGTAATCCATGCAATGTGTAGATGTATAGATCTCACTCATACAGGCACTCTGTGTTAGATCTAATGAGCCCCCAGTATTGGAGAGATGACTGTAATATACTGTACTGCGTTTGGTCATGTAGTGGATTATGAGATTCAAACTGGTGCTAGCTAAATCCCGAAAAAAAAGTAATTGTGTGTATGTGTAATATATATTTATAAACATTTTTTTTAATGTTTTTATTTTGTATTTTTTTGTATAAATGTAAATCCTTTTTTTGTAAATATCAGCAGGTGTAAGATGGGTGTAATTGTGTGTATGTGTAATATATTTATAAACATCTTTTTTATGTTTTTATTTTGTGTTTTTTCTTTTTATAAATGTAAATACTTTTTTTGTAAATATCTGACCATTTGTAGTATTTCCAGTTGATCAGTGAAGGTAGACATGAGTTGGTGCTCAGCCTGAATACCAGTTGTGATGACAGCAGGGAGGACACTTTGTTGTTTACTCATGACAGTATCTGAGATCTATCAGTTCAATGACATTTGTTATGGGATGCCACTGAATCTGGCCATTTTCTGTTTGGATCTTTTAAATCCATGTCTTGTTGGGTATGAATCCTTTCTAGTTTTCTTGTATGGAATATAATTTTTCTAGACCAAGTGAAGAAACCTGCCCAGGTATTTTTGCATGCCAGTGTGGTACCTGGTGCAGTTTATTCTGCAGTATCCCCACCAAGCTACATACTGAGCTCATAACGGAAATCCAGTGTATTATGATCAGCAGCACATAGATTGGACATCCCATGCTAATTAATATTTCATGTAATGAATGCAAATCACTATCAGCTGGTATAGTAGATAAGGCGTGTTTTTCTATGTGCATGTCTTTGTCTACATATGGTGTCTATATACTGTGTAGGCACAGAAAATGTATATTATATCTGCTGTGCATTTCAGAATTCTACATTCTACTCCAGCTAGGTGATTTACCATATTTTATTTTTTATTAAAAATGATCTTCGTGCCTAATGCATGTATGTGTATTTTTATTACATTATTCAGTTTTTTTGCAACAGATACAGGGCAGGGACTAAAACTGAATGCTTAATCAGTATGTAGGCTCCTTGGCAGAAATAAATGGCTGCAGTGTTTTCCAAATTGCCTTCAGACCTGTAGGTTCCAGGTAAAAAAAAAAAAAATGAAAGACATAAAATCATTCTTTGAAAATCAGGTTCAGTTTTACTTTGTGCTTATTTAAAGCTGACATAAAACATAATGGGGGCCCCCAGGGCTGTTTGCCATAACATTCAAGTATGCCCACCATATTTGCACCTTATGGCAGACTTGCCTCTCACAGTGCCCTTCTCTAACAGTGAAATGTTTGACACGGACGTTGCCATCTGCTCCCATAGTCTTCTTGGTCTGGAGTTTTCGTCCTTATCTACTGGCCAGCCAAGAATGAAGTAACTTTCATGCGTGTGCAGAGAGGTTACTTTGTGCTGGCACTTACTGCCAACATGCTAAGATTGTACACTGGGCTGCACATGTGTGGCTATCAGTGTAAAATATCTAAGTGCATGTTTACGCCTCAATCTCTGTGCTCAGTGTGTGGTCCCGCAGGTGCATTTTTGGCATTTTTTGTTGTAGTTACAAGTTTTTTTGCAGTGCTCTCACATGCACACTGTACTTTTTTTGTTTTTTTGTTTGGCACACCTGAAAGCACAAACACAATGGTATAAATTGAAATGCATTCATTTTTCTTGCATAGTCCTTCATTCTGTGTTTAAATACATGCTTGACTGCTTCTGGTATAAACAATCCCTAAGGCTATGTCTGTTTGGGTATGACATGTATGTAGATTACACGCGTTCCTGCAGCTGCACACAAAATGTGGTACTTTAATGAAAGTACCAACTTATACTTACCTGAGCTTGATTGCGATCCCGAGTTCTGCAAGAGCACAGAGACTTTCTCGGCTCTCCCTCTCCTCATTGGCTTAGAGACAGCATCGGAAGCCTGTGAAGAGGGATTGGGGGCTGGGGCCAAGCCGAACTCTGTATGTCAAAGGATACACAGAGTGGGGCTTAGGAGGAAACCCGCACGAGTGCCCCCATAGCAAGTGGCTTTCTATGGGGGCAAACAGTGGGGGGAGGAGCCAGGAGCGCTGGCATGGGACTCTGAGAAGAGAAGGATCAGGGCTGCTCTGACATTTTTGTTTTTTTAATTTAAAAAAAATGAAAAACAAAATGCGGTTTTCTGCATTTGGAAGTGCGTGGAGAAGAAGCACCATGCAATTTCTGTGCAGACGTGGTTTAAACAGAGCAAAGCTGCATAGATGAGAACTGGGCCTAAAAGATGCTTGCTGAAAAGGAAAGCGTTCTTAAAGCAGAAGATCGATACAAGGTATCTTTTGCACAAAAAATAAGTATATTCTACCAAATTTTACAATATAAAGTTTAGTTCTAGTTTAAAGGCTATGTTCACCTTTTTGAAAAAAATAATAAATGCACATTTTACCTGAAAAAATATGCACTTTTTTTTTTTTCACAGGAGGGAGCAGCAGATCAAGGGTGCAATGTCATGTTCCTGCAGACACTGCCTCCAGCTTTCTTGACCTTACCTTATGTACAGGCTGTCAGTTTGAAAGCTTGAGGAAATGTTGATCAGCTATGAGGGATCTCATCAGCACCCTAGTAGGTTATTGAAAACTACAAGCCATCTGACATGGTGGCTTTGTAGTTTATTCATTCACAGACATTTTCAAATGTTGACCTCTGGGGGGGAAGGGGGGCAGGAACTGGAGCATGTTACATGTTACACCGTAAATATGGGTGTAATGAGTAACATTCTCCAAGAGGTGAACAGGGCTGTACAAACTGTAGTATCAGCTACATACAGTATACATCGCTATGTTCCAGCAGCAGTATGGGGACTTTCTGTCCCATTCCAGGAACAAAATTGAGTTGGACTGAGGGTAGCTATTCAAAGCAAGGCTTGTACTTTTATGAATGAATACAGGGCTTCCTCTGATTGGAGAAATGCTGGATGCCCTGGAAAAACACAGCCTGGTTGTTTCAAGAAGCACAATAGGACAATACTTGAACAAAAATGAGCTGCATGGTCGAGTTGCCAGAAAGAAGCCTTTACTGCACAAATGCCACAAAAAAGCTTGGTTACAATATGCCCGACAACACCTTGACATGCCTCACTGGATTTTTTGTGACATTGGTGCAGTGAAGGCTTCTTTCTGGCAACTCAACCATGCAGCTTATTTTTGTTCAAGTATCATCGTATTGTGCTTCTTGAAACAACCACGCCATCTTTTTCCAGAGCAGCCTGTATTTCTCCTAAGGTTACGTGTGGGTTTTTCTTTGTATCCCGAACAATTCCTCTCGCAGTTGTGGTTGCAGTGTTTCTTGATCTACCTGACTTTGGCTTGGAATCCATGAGATCCAAGAATTTTCCACTTTATAAGTGGATGAACAGTACTTACTGGAATATTCAAGGCTTTGCATATTTTTATATCCTTTTCCATCTTTATAAAGTTCCACTAACTTGTTAGTCAGTTCTTTTCTGCTCCCCATGGCTCAGTATCAAGCCTGCTCAGTGCATCCCCATGAGCGCTAACAAACTCATTGACTACTTATACACAGACACTAATTGCAATTTAAAAAGCCACAGAGGTGGGAAGTTAACCTTTTTTTAACTGCCTTTTTAACCAGTGTGTGTCACATTGTGTGTCTGTCCCAAGGCTACACATTCTAGGGTATGTAAACTTTTTATCAGGCCATTTGGGTGATTTCTGTTATCGTTATGATTTAAAAAGGAACCAAACAGCTGTGCGATACTAAATTTCGTCTTATGATCACTAGCCTCAAATAAGACAGGTTTTTTTTTTTTTTGGCATGGTCAGTCATCTTTTCAATATAAATGCCAAAATTTCATGGTTTCTGCAAAGGTGTGCACACTTTTGAACACAACAGTAAGGTTGGTAGCAGCCTAGCTAGATTTCCATGGAAGGTCCATAATGGTTTACCATGAGATTAGATATACAGTAATACAGACAACAAAAATAAATATCCGTGTACTTTCAAAAGTTGGATTGGAAATAGCCCAACCCATGAAGCATAAAGGAGAAAGATCAAAGCGTAAAGTCCTAATGATTATAGATAAGAAGGTGGTCTCCAAAGAGGTTAGGGTTATAGGACTGCTTCGGAGGAAGACTGCTATATCTAAAAGGACGAAGGTCAGTTATATCTTCCCGTGTTTACACATTTATCAGGTAAATATGTAGATGGAGAGAAAAAGAGGTGGATACGAAAGAAGGGAAAAAAACAATGGGGAGTGGGGTGGAGGGGGCTACATACAGTTTTATACAGCTGGAAAATCTGTTAGTAAAGGACATTGTTTGGACCAGCTTGGCCGAAATAGACTTTATACCCTTCCTGCTGCTGCCTCCTGGCTTTTTAGGAGGATATAAATGTGCGCAGGCGGGCATTCAGATCATGTGACAGCTGTGATTGGATGCTCCAGATTTCAAGTATCCATCGGGAGTGTTAAGGCAGCCCATCCACTTTACTGGGGTGCCTAATGCACCACAGTGGCCCTAAAATCATACCTGCTGCATTTTATTTGTACAGAAGTGGTGGTACTGCGGTGTGCTGACACACAGATGTATGATGATGATCATTGGGTAGCTATTCAAAATGTGATTGAGTCCCCAGAATACGCCAGCTACAATGTCATGGTCATCACAGTGGACTGTTAAGATTTTAAAGTGGTTGTAAACCCTTACATATATATACCCAGTGAAGTGACTAGCCTCAGGTGATACAGAGATAAAAAAAAAAAAAAAATCCTCCTACATAAGTTGTACCTGTTTATCTGTAGTATTATCTTCTCTACATTAATTCAAAGTATATAATTTTAAAGGTTGTCTTAAGAGTTCATTAAAAAGTGGGGAGAGCTGACGTTACACTCTGCAGAGCTCAGTAATGAGAGCTCCGAGAGCTGACTGGAGGGAAGAGACCCCCCGCTCCACACAGCACACAGGAACAGAGCTGAGGCTGTCAATCTGATGGAAGCCCCTCCCCTGTCACCATTTTTCTCTTGGTGTCAGAAAAACTTTTCAGAAGTGATTCATGCTGACAGCAGAGGAATAAAGAAGCAGACAGAAATGACACTTAGTGGTTGTAATTGTGACAAGTACACACGATAGAGAGATATGCTTTGTTCATATTTCATGTCTGATGTTTACAACCACTGTAATATTTAGAGGATCTGTTCACCCTGAACCGATATATCAGTTTGGATAAATCTCAGACATTTAGGATTATCCAGTAGCTTCATATACCTTTTTGGGGATTCTTGTAAAGAGAACATTTTTCAAATACACCCACTTGCTGTAAATATTTTAAAGGAATTCTGTGTTCTTGCTGGATTTTTCATTAATGAGACACTGTCACTGTTCTGTCTCTCCAATCTAAGCATTGAAAGTGTGATCTCTGTAACTTACAGTTGTGATGAGATAGCGATAACTCCAATCTTAGCTGAATGACACAGGCAGTGGCTCGATCAGATGACACCTTGTAGATCTTGTGAAGTTTATTCCATAAACTGAGAGAATCTTACAACAATGAACATCAAATAGGTCAAAAGATCATAATCTCATCTACTTCAGGAGCAGAAACAAATTATAGAAAACACTTAAAGGCATATGACAGTCATGTGAAACATGAGTCACCTTGTTCGTGAAGTTCCAAGTGACTGAGTTTCTGGAAATGGCATCCCTTGTCCTCCCATATACTTGCCTTACCTGTGGTCCCTCAGTTTCTAGCTCCTCTGATTCCAATGACACAACAATTCAAGAAATGGAAGAGCGTGTGATCTGCTTCTCTGTAATGGTACCCAAATTTAGCAGTCATTCCTAGGCCCAAGCACTAACATGACTGGGGGAGTCACTGCTTCCCAGGACACTGAGGCAGCTAACCACCGAGCTGGCTGCAGAGGAGCAAGGAGTTGTGAGGGAACACAGGTAAGGTAAGCATTTTGAGAGATCTCTTTTCCAGACACACACGGGCTTATTTACTAAAGCTGGAGAGTCCAAAATCAGACTCCCTTCTGCATAGAAACCAATCGGCTTCCAGGTTTCATTGCCAAAGCTTCATTGAACAAGCTGAGGTTAGAAGCTGATTGGTTTCTATGCAGAAGGGAGTCTGATTTTGGACTCTCCAGATTTAGTAAATAAACCCCACTGTGACCCTGCCCTGCACCAACAAGGCGACAATGCCTCCTTAACCACTTTCCATCCATGGCAATTGTTAAATTTTTCACACATTATAAAATCAGCATTTTTTGCTAGAAAATAACTTAGAACCCCCTTGCTGCAGTGAAAACTGAGCGATCAAACACCACTGATCGCTCATTTCTTCCCTCCGCTCTGAGAAGAGAGACGTGACTGGCAGTCTCCAGCTCTCTCCTCTGCCCCTCCAGCACTCACTGGAGCGAAGGACTGTGGAGGGGGTGGGAACTTATGGCTGAGAGGTTGAGCTAGGTGCTGGTCCAGGCTTCTAGGAGGATCTTTTCAGAGCCTGGACCGGCTCTGTGATGTCCGTCTGCTGTCAGCTGAAAACAGGTCACAGGAGTGCAGCACTAACTGCATTCCTATGATCCATTGGAGAAGTATAACCAACATGGCTTTGGCTACACTGCTCCTTTAAGGCAGCCCATAGACTGCCGGGTAGAAAGAAAGAAAACTGACTCAATTCCCTCATCCACATTGAATCCTCCCCACTAAGTGTTTGTATTCTGATGGCAGGGAGCCTTTCTTGCCGTCAGAATACACTGATCAGCATTGCCGGGTATAGCCTGCAGTGCTGATCTAACAATTGGCTTCAGTACAACCGCCCTGTGGGATTTTCCCTGTTCGATTAACTTCTGTACAACCACAGTGCCCATACATGGATTGAAATTTGGTCTGATTAAGTAATTCTCACCTAACATAACATAAACACAGGTGAATTAGGCAGTTGCCTTTTTACTGAAATAATTTTGGTATACTTTAGGGCCCATTTACACTAGCTGCAGCCCAAAATGCTGCTCCCTGCACACTAAGGCTCCATTCCCACCAATGCGGTTTTTAGTGCTTTTTGCTTTTAGCAGAAACTCACTCCAGTCCATTTAACATGGTTTCCTATGGAACATGTTCACATCTATGCTTTTTTGAGCAGCTGCCTTTTTGGAAAGGGTCAGAGACTTTTTTTTAAAAGCAAAAAGCAGCATTTTTGCTACAATAGATTTCAATGGAGAATCTGCTGAAATGCATGGTAGTGTTTTCCATTTTGTATTCTGCCCAGCAACAAAAAAAATTCCACTTAAAAAAAACATGAAACGCACTGCAAAACGGACAGAAAGCAAACTATAGGTGTGAACGGAGCCTGAATCTGAGTGGTTTCACCACCAGCGTTAACTGAAGAGCCTGGTAGTGGGGGGCTGTGTGTTGCATGCTTTATCGCATCATATAGCTCTTTTTTTTTTTTTTTTTTTTTGGACAATTAATATAACTGAACAGTAGCGCGGTGCACTGTGCTTTCTTTACAGTGACATTCAATGCCATCCAGAGCTCTGAAATGCAGAGGAACACTGCATTCTGGTGTGAACATGACACATAGAAAACTATTGTTCTTTTGTGTGTCATTATTATTATTTCAGGTATTTATATAGCGCCGTCAATTTACGCAGCACTTTACATATATACTGTACATTCACATCAGTCTCTAACCCTCAAGGGCTGTACAATCTAAGATCCACAACTCGCATTCATACATACACATATTAGGGCCAATTTAGACAGGACCCAATTCACCTACCAGCATGTCTTTTGGAGTGTGGGAGGAAACCGGAGTACCTGGAGGAAACCCACACAGGCACAGGGAGAACATGCAAACTCCAGGCAGGTGGTGCCGTGGCTGAGATTCGAAACCAATGACCCTTGTACTGCCAGGCGGAAGTGTTAACCATTTCGCCACTGTGCTGCCCGGTTTATCCTTGGTCAAAAGCAGGTAACTGCATAGTGTGAATGGGTCCTTAATATTCCTAAAATGCTGTGATCACTGTAGGTCAGCAGCTATTGGCAGTAGAGATGTCATTATCACCAATGCTGCTAAAGTTTTTTGTGCTGCATAGGTGCTTCCCTTGATATTTCTGATTCTGTCGGAGTGGAAGCAGAAGGGTTTACAATGACTTTTTTTTTTTTCTTTCCAAGTGTTTTAAAAATGATCTGATATGTCCTCCGTTTACAGTAGTGCAATTTCTCCTGTGTTTGACATTGTACTGCCTTGTATGAATGGAAATCACATTTTTGGTGTAGCTTAGTGCATTTTAGCCCTATAGATTCTAATGGGAGCACATGAAAAGCGCATGTACAAGCAGTTTTGGTGCATTTTTGGCACAGTTTTGTGTTTGATAACCAGTCTCCTCCAAAAAAAAAAGAAGTTTAAAAAGGCATTAAAAATACACAAAACGCACTGAAAAGCGCATGATTATGCAGCAGCACTTGTGTGATTCTAAGCTAAAAGTCCAGCCTCTTGGGTAATTTGGTGCTGTATAGAACTTTTTTTGACAAATGTGAGCTCCTGCAGCCAGTTGAGTCTTAGCCTACCCTGGTGCATTACAACGAAAACATATAATTTTTCGGTAATCTCTACACCAGCCTTTCTCAAGCAGGGTTCTGCTCCTTCAGATATTGCTAGGGGTTCCATGAGCAGTGATGGATTGCTTTCCTATCTGATGGTGCTCACATAGCTCTTGCAGCAGCATCACTCAGTAGATCTACTGGAATTTTTAAATGCAATATTATAATTTTTTATTTATTTGCTATATATCTTTTCCATGAAAGTAGAGTTACCTTTGCCAACCTTAGGCTGAATGCTAATATAGACATTCATAGGTTCAGCACATTATCTTCTAGGTTTCTCCAATTCTTCAGTTAGGATGTTGGCACTTTGGCATCTCACTATAGGCCCATCAATTTGAAAGGTAGCATCATTGAGAAGTGGGACAATACAGGAGTGGTTGGACCTAGGTGCATAACAGAGTGATCCAGGGTTTGGGGATTTTGGGTTACTCTAAAATATAAATTAAGGTATGTGGTGTCTATGCTAATATTCTAGGATGTAAAACGCCTCAAGCATACATATTTAAAAATAAAATTATACACTTCTCTTTTCATATCTGCTTTTTATATATTTTGGCAGATTTCCAAAAGCAAAACCTGTTTACTGGAATTAAATGAATGGTGTGTTAATACCCAACCTGCAGCTGTGGGGCTACATGCAGCCCTTTGATACTTGTTGGGTGGCTCTTGGACTCCCAACAGTCTGTAGTGACAATGGAAGCCTTGATTTGTAAAGTGGTAATAGTGGGGGGGGGGGGGGCTCTACTAGCCTAGTCTAATCTGCTCCGAGTCTCTCGTTATCTTCTGTGGAATATCCCTAGTCTCCAATCAGTCCTCCAGTGCAGTTTCTTTGACAACCATTTCCTCTAGCATGTCTGCAGTCTGACAGTCATATAAACATTATATGTGCCCCTTTTTGATGTCTGGGCTGGATTTGAGGCCTCCTATATCTTGCAAGTTGACAAACACTGGTCCAAAGCTTTAAAAGCCTGTATTTCGACCTCCTGCTGCACTGGGTTCTCCTATACGATGATACCCTTTTGTGTCAAGCAGTTTTTAGTTAAAACTAATGCTGGAATCCGCTATCCATTTGCATGGCTTCTGGTTTATGTGCAAAGCTACTCTTCAACTGCACAGACCACTGCAGTAGAGAAAGAAGAGATAGTTTAATGTATCCTGAGTTATAAAGAACCCTTTGGCTGCTCTCAATGTTGCCTGCGCCCACTTCTCCTTACACTTCTCTTACGGATTTTGGCCACAAATGTCCAGAAGTGGCTAGTTGAGTTCTTAAATAATAAAGGCAGACGTATCACAATTTTTAAATATTGTAGCTTAATGTTGCCTCCTTTTTAACCATGCTGTCTTAGGCAATGGTCCATGAGTCACAAGAGGAGAATTCAGCACTTGGACAGGCATCCAACATCAATTATCCTTTATTGAAAAAACCTGTATACTAGCTGTAAAACAGCCAATGCATTTTGGCCATCAGGTCTTGGTCATGGCTGACCCATGAGTGCCTTGATGATTAATACAGCCCTGGACATAAGCCTTTCCATATACACTCACTGGCCACTTTATTACTGTAGGTACACCAGGTCAATTGCTAGGTAACACAAATTGCTAATCAGCCAATCACATGGCAACAACTTAATGCATTTAGGCATCTAGATGTGTTGAAGACGACTTGCTGAAGTTCAAACCGAGCATCAGAATGGGGACAAAAAGGGGATTTAAGTGGCTTTGAACTTGGAATGGTTGTTGGTGCCAGACGAGCTGGTCTGAGTATTCCAAAAACTGCTGATTACTGAGATTTTCACGTACAACCATCTGTAGGGTTTACACAGAATGGTTTGAAAAAGAGAAAATATCCAGTGAGTGGCAGATGGGCTACAGCAGCAGAAGACCACACTGGGTGCAACTCCTGAGTGCTAAGAACAGAAAACAGAGGCTACAATTCACAAAGGGTCACCAAGATTGGACAATAGAAAATTGGAAAAACGTTTCCTGGTCTGATGAGTCTCGATTTCAGCTGTGACATTTGGATGGCAGGGTCACAAGTTGGCATAAACCACATGAAAGCATGGATCCATTCTGCCTTGTATCAATAGTTCAGGCTGGTGGTGGTGGTGTAATGGTGTCGGGGATATTTTCTTTGCACACTTTCGACCCCTTAGTATAAATTGAGCATCATACAGTTAGGTCCATATATATTTGGACACAGGCACAATTTTAGCTTTTTTCAGATATTTACCAAAAGATATTCAAGCTATAGTTTATATCAGGGTGGATTTGATTTAAATCACTAGTCAGTAAGGCTTGATTTAAATCCTAGTTTTCTACGTAAAGACTAATTCTTGCTGGTATAACTTTAATATGCAAGTAGATGAAGATTTTTAGAATAACAACTTTTCATATTAGTTTTTTTATCCCCAGTTTAATATATTTGGACAACTTTTCTGTTGTACTTAGGAAGGAGAAAAATAATCATTACCTTAATAAAACAATTTAAATAGATTTAATCAACTGAAACAATAACATTCCAGCATATGTTATTTGCGTAAACAAACATCCATGTTTAACTAATTTGGCTAAACAAAATATATATATTTTAAGAAACTTAGACTGTCAGCCCCTTGCTCCTCACACTTAGGGCTCGTTCACACTTGGCTGTTTTACCAACGCTTGCCAAACGCCCCTATAGCGTTTAGCAAACGTTGGTCCGGCGTTTGCGGAGCGTTTTTAACGCTTGGCAAGCGTTCCGCAAACGCCGCATGCACGGTTTAGCGGAGGTTGCTAGGCGTTTGCCGAGTGTTAATAACGCCCCACAAACGCCTATAATGCAGTTTGAGTGGTGTTACCGCTCCGCAAACGCCCCACAACCGCGTCGCAAACGCCGGCCGGGCGTTTGCGGAGCGACACCATAGATGAGAATAGGAGGCTTCAACGCCTCCTGACTCGACCAGAGGCGTCCGTTTTGCCACGACGCAACGCAAATGCTCCTGTTAGAGCAGCACCATGTGCTGTAATGTGCAGAATTGGCAGAGGCGTTTGGGAAGCGGTAAAAACGCTTCCCAAACACCTCTCTGCCGCCTGCACACAACGCTAGTGTGAACGTAGCCTTAGTTTCACTTTTCTTCTTGTGCAGATCTATTCCACTCCAAACAATCAGAAAAATATTGTTTTTATTCTATTCACTGAACTTCTTGAAGCTTAGCAGTGAAGGGGTTGATTCTGTATTCATAGGTTTGTAGAAGTTAGGATTAAGGTCTTTTTCTTAACTCTGTTCATGTTATAACATTTTTGCTGTGAAGAGGCATGTGATCTCCGCTGAGTCAAATTCAGTTTTGATAACTGCAAAGTAAACCAAGCATCTGTGATAATATCTTGTAGGCAGAGAAACTGCCCAATAATCTTACAAAAACCTCTGGAAGAGCATGACATTGTGAATGGATTCATGGAATTTATTTACCAAAAAAATTAAACATATACAGCCTTTTTCTACATAATTAAAAAAGGAATCTTTATTTCATGATGGAATAACCTTTGGATGGTAATACATTTTCCTCAAAAAGCATTTTATTTTAAAAAATCCGATTTAAATAAAAAAAATCCGATTTTTAAATTAAAAAAATATCAATTTTTTTTTTTTTTTTTTATCATTGATTTTTATCCACCCTGGTTTATATAATGGATATGGGCTGAAAGTGCACACTCTCAGGTTTAAGTTGAGTGGCATGTACATCCAAATTGGAGGAAGGGTTTAGGAATTACAGCTCTTAAGAGTAGCCATCCCCCTCTTTTAAGGGACCAAAAGTAATTGGACAATAGAATCAAAAGCTGTTTCGTGGCCAGGTGTGGGCTGCTTTTTTTGTTATTTCTTCATCAATTAAGCAGGTAAAAGGTCTGGAGTTAATTCTAAGTGTGGTATTTGCATTTGGAATCTATTGCTGTGAACCTACATCATGCGTTCAAAGGAGCTGTCCATGCAAGTGAAACAAGCCATTGTAAGGCTTCAAAAATTAAACAAATCCATCAGAGAGATAGCAGCAACATTAGGAGTGGCTAAATCAACAGTTTGGTACATTCTGAGGAAAGAAGAATGCACTGGTGAGCTCAGCAACATAAAAATGCAAGGACGTCCCCGGAAGACAACAGTGGTGGATGATCGCAGGATCCTCTCTATGGTACAGAAAAACCCATTCACAACATCCAGACAAGTGAAGGACACTCTCCAGGAGGTGGGCGTATCATTGTCAAAGTCTACAATCAAGAGAAGATTTCACGAGTGCAAATACAGAGGGTTCACCACAAGGTGCAAACCATTCATAAGCCTGAAGAATAGAAAAGCCAGATTAGACTTTGACAAAAAACATCTAAAAAAGCCAGACCAGTTCTGGAAAAGCTATCTTTGGACGGATGAAACTAATTAATCTGCACCAGAATACGGGAAGAAAAGTGTGGAGAAGGCTTGGAACAGCTCATGATCCAAAGCACAAAAAGTCTTCTGTAAAACATGGTGGAGGCAGTGTGATGACCTGGGCATGCATGGCTTCCAGTGGCACTGGGTCATTGGTGTTTTATTGATGATGTGACAGAAGACAGAAGCAGCTGGGTGAATTCTGCAGTGTTTAGAGATATACTGTCAGCCCAGATTCAGCCAAATGCAGCAAAGTTGATTGGATGGCACTTCACAGTACAGCTGGACAATGACCCAAAAGCAACCCAGAAGCTTTTGAAGGAAAAGAAGTGGAATATTCTGCAATGACCGAGTCAATCACCTGATCTCAACCCAATTGAGCATGCATTTTACTTGCTGAAGGCAAAACTAAAGGCAGAAAGACCCACAAACAAAGAACGACTGAAGACAGCTGCAATTAGAGCCTGGCAAAGCATCAGAAAGGTAGAGACCCATTCTTTGTCAATGTCCATGGGTTCCAGACTTCAGGCAGTCATTGCCAGTAAAGGATTCTCAAGAAAATATTAAAAATGAACATTTTATTTTTGATTCTATTCATTTGTCCATTTATTTTTGGTCCCTTGAAAAAGGGGGGATGGCTACTTTTAAATGCTGTAATTCCTAAACCCTTGCTTCAATTTGGATGTATATGCCCTCAAATTGAACCTGAGAGTGTGCACTTTCAGCCCATATCCAATATACCGTATTTGCCGGCGTATAAGATGACTTTTTACCCCTTGAAAATCTTCTCAAAAGTCGGGGGTCGTCTTATACGCCGGTATACGGCATACTGACTCTTTTTAGGGGGGCGGTGCCGCCGCCCCCCCTTCCAACGGAAGGGACACTAAGTACAGGGGTGGGCAGGGGCTGTTTCTTACCTGGCTCCGGTCCCACGACGATCCGGTCCAGGGAGCGCGGCTGCTCCTTCAGTTCGGCCACTGGATGTTCGCGCGTTTGCTCGGCTCCGCCTCCTCACCGGTGATTGGCCGCCAGAACTGTAGCTCAGGAAAGGCACACAGGCGGCCAATCACCGGTGAGGGGGCGGAGCCGAGCGGCCCCACGAAAATCGAGTGCAGGAGCAGCAGGTAAGTGTTCAGTGTAGAGGTGCTGCTGCAACCACATATGCTGGCTGCAGCAGCACCATACTAGAACAGGGTCAGCAAGTGTAATTGGTGTCAGTGGGAGGAATAGTGCCCCATCATTGGTGTCACTGATACCAATGATGGAGCACTATTCCTCCCACTGACACCAACGATGGGGCACTATCCCCCCCCCCACTGACACCAACGATGGGGCACTATCCCCCCCCCCACTGACACCAACGATGGGGCACTATCCCCCCCCCCCCACACTGACACCAATGATGGGGCACTATCCCCCCCCCCCCCACTGACACCAATGATGGGGCACTATCCCCCCCCCCCCCCCGACACCAATGATGGGGCACTATTCCACCCCCCACTGACACCAATGATGGGGCACTATTCCACCCCCCACTGACACCAATGATGGGGCACTATTCCACCCCCCACTGACACCAATGATGGGGCACTATTCCACCCCCCACTGACACCAATGATGGGGCACTATTCCACCCCCCACTGACACCAATGATGGGGCACTATTCCACCCCCACTGACACCAATGATGGGACATTATTCCTCCCACTGACACCAATGATGGGGCACTATTTCTCCCCACTGATACTAATTATGGGGCACTATTCCCCCCACTGATACTAATGATGGGGCACTATTCCCCCCACTGATACTAATGATGGGGCACTATTCCCCCCACTGATACCAATGATGGGGCACTATTCCTCCCACTGATACCAATGATGGGACACTATTCCCCCCACTGATACCAGTGATGGGGCACTATTCCCGCCACTGATACCAGTGATGGGGCACCTATTCCCCCCACTGATACCAATGATGGGGCACTATTCCTGCCACTGATACCAATGATGGGGCACCTATTCCCCCCACTGATACCAATGATGGGGCACTATTCCTGCCACTGATACCAATGATGGGGCACCTATTCCCCCCACTGATACTAATGATGGGGCACTATTCCTGCCACTAATGCCAATGATGGGGCACTATTCCTGCCACTAATGCCAATGATGGGGCACTATTCCTGCCACTAATACCAATGATGGAGCACTATTCCTCCCACTGACACCGATGATGGGGCACTATTCCTCCCACTGGTGTGCATTGGAAGAGGGGTAGTCTTATACGGCGAGTATAGCCCAAACACTACATTTTAGCAGGAAAAGTAGGGGGTCGTCTTATACGCCGGCAAATACGGTATAACTATAGTTGAATAAATTATGCGAAATACCTGAAAAAAATCTAAAATTGGGCCTGTGTCCAAATATATATATATATATATATATATATATATATATATATATATATATATGGACCTAACTGTACAACTGCCATGGCCTACCTGAATATTGTTGCTGACCATGTCCATCCCTTTATGACTACAGTGTACCCATCTTCTGATGGCTACTTCCAGCAGGATAATGCACTATGTCACAAAGCTCAAATCATCTCAAACTGGTTTCTTGAACATGACAATGAGTTCATGATAATGGTTTCCACAGTCCCCAGATCTCAATCCAATAGAGCACCTTTTGGGATGTAGTGGAGCGGGAGATTTGCATCATGGATGTGCAGCTGACAAATCTGCAGCAACTGTGTAATGCTATCATGATGCTCATGTCAATATGGACCAAAATCTCTGAGGAATGCTTCCAACACCTTGTTGAATCTCTGCCATGCAGAATTAAAAGATATATATGGTATTTATTTAAACTCATACTTACCTAAGTGGATGCAGCATCGGTCCGATCCGCTATCTGTCTCCTGCCAGCTCCAAGTGCGTCTGCTCTCCCAAAAGAGCTTTGGCTGTACTTCTCCTTTTTAAGGCAGTAATGAAAGCAAAAGGGGGTCCAACCTGGTACTAGCTAGGTGTAACTAATAAAGTGGCCAGTCAGTGTGAGTGTATAATATAAAATATAATTTTTATGCTCTAGGCATTGAGGTATATTTTACTACATTTGAGTCACAAATGTATCGAATTGCAACTACACTGTATTAAAACACATAGATATATTATACTGCAAGACCATAAGAATGACCTCCAAAATGTTGAACTTCTAAGTGTTCTTGCTGTGTTCCTCAAAATGCTGCAGATTTACAGTACCTCCTAAAAGCTCTTCACTGTTCATAATAAAATATTTCTGAGATTTCTGTATTTAAATTAATTCTGTGATTTGTCATCCATTTTAATTTCAGAAAGCATAAGGGATGTCATCGGAAGAAAAATTAAGATTGCTGTGCGGAAGAAGGTGAAATTGGAAGTCAAAGGAGACAAATTTGAGAACAAAGTGCTGGTATGTAAAAACTATTTGTTTAACTTTTGACAAACGTGCTTCACGCATATTAGTGAGACAAAAACATAAGCCGCTCTTTTTGATGCAGTGGGTGTTCAGTCCAAAAACTCTCCAATTTGATATTTAAATCTAATTGAGACTCCAAAGTCCAAGTCTTCGCCAAAAATTGCTGTGGCAGGTGAGCAGGCATAAAAACTGATGTTCAGAGATATTAAAAAAAAGATTAGTGTGTGATTCAGTCAGCATCTGTCCATAAATGAAACATTTTAGAATCAAACATTCATAGTTACATAGTTAGTCTGGCTGAAAAAGACAAAAGTTTAACCATATTAAAAAAAAAAAAGTTTTATAATCCTACACCCACAGTTGATCCAAAGGAAGGCAAAAAAAAACAACAAAGCATGATCCTATTTGCTCCTGCAGGGGTAAAAAATTCCTTCCTGATCCCCCGAGAAGCAATCGGATATTCCCTGGATCAACTTTACCTATAAATGTTAGTAACCCGTTGTATTATGTGTATCTAAGAATTCAGGCCTTTTTTTAAAGCAGTCCACTGAGCTGGCCAGAACCAACCTTGAGGGAGTCTATTCCACATTTTCACAGCTCTTACTGTGAAGAAACCTTTCCGTGTTTGGAGATTAAATTTCTTTTCCTCCCAGATGTAAAAGGTGCCCCCTTGTTCTCTGTGATGACTTCAGGGTGAATAGCTCTACACCGAGTTCACTATATGAACCACTGATGTATTTATACATGTTGATCATATCCCCCCTTAATCTCTTCTTCTCAAGAGAGAATAAATTCAGTTCTTCTAATCTTTCCTCATAGCTGAGCTCTTCCATACCTCTTAACAGTTTGGTTGCCATTCTCTGTACTTTCTCCAGTTCCCCAATGTTCTTTTTGTGAATTGGTGCCCAAAATTGAACTGCATATTCCAGATGAGGTATTACTAATGATTTGTACAGGGGTAATATGATATCTCTCTCTCTCTGGAGTCTATACCTCTTTTAATACAAGAGAGGATTTTGCTCGCTTTCTTTTCTTTTTTTCTAAAGTAAGTTCCTCTGGCATTGCTCCTGGTATCCATATACCTGATAAACCATAGAATTATAAATAAGTAACTCATAATCTAGTCCACTGTTGCAAAGTGTAGTGATGACAGTAACCAACCAGAATCCATGTTGTACTACTCTAATGCCAGTAAATTGCATACATTCTGTTGTTTGGTTTGTGTAATTTAGTCCTCGCACTGTATATTAGATAAGCCACTCTTTGGTGGTCCTGCAGTGTAGAAGTTGAACTTGCAACCACAGGACATTTTGGCCTACTTGCTCAACTCTAAATTCCAGCTAGGCTTCTAATTACATCAGTAATGCATCTCATTAAAGATAATTTTGGGAGGGGAAGAGGTGTTGCAGTGGTTCATGGTAAATAATAAGCCAGAGGCTAAAAATATTTTTTAGCACACCAACATTTTTTTTTCCTTGTTTAATGAGTTGAAAGGGTTTGTTATTAAAATGATCACAAATGTAATTGTGCTCTCCTGACTGTGGTGTTAACTATTTGTGTCATCACATTTTCATACGATGAATCTCTGTAAGTGTGCCAGCAAGCTGATCAGGCCATTTTCAGACAAAAGGCCTTTTTTGCACAGTTCAGTAGAGGTTATCAACTGCATGACGTTGAATGGAAATAAAAACATAACCAGATATACTGTGGCATCAGAAATGTACAAATATATACAGTATATCTACTAAAGGCCTTCTTGGCTTGTCTTAGTGGTACACCGAGGAAGACTAAGCAAATCCACATGGTTTGCTCTAAACAATCCAATACAAAAGGATTGCAATTCTTTTCTTTTGATTTATATTATGTTCTGTAAAGTGGATCAGTCATAAAATATTCTGTATGTTACCACTGATAATGTATTCTAAATATGGAAGTTTACCAGTTATTCATTTCATCTTCTGTCCTCCCTCAAGGTTGGTGCTATGTTTGTTTAGGCGATATTCAAGGTATCTACCACTAATGCAGGCCATACATGGGTCAAATTCCGAAATTCTAAAGAAGTTTTCTTTAGAAGATGGGAAATTTTGGTGCGTTTTTGTAATCTGATGATGCCACCATTGATTTTGAAATTGGACCAAACAAGCCTTTAATTTCATATCATGTTGCTACAGAAAAGAATTTTTTTGGCCAAGAATTTTCTTTTCTTTCCAGGTCACAGCTCATGCTCATATCTTTTTCAATTACATTTCTCGCACGATTCTCCTATCATTGATTAGAAATTCGTTAATTTTTCAAAACATTTCCAACATGCCCGATCACTCGAATTTGATGGTCGCTCAAAAATCAGCCGTTGCTGTAGCCCACTAAAGGTGCGAAATTGTATGGCTGGCTTTAGACTACGGTACTTGCCCATAGGTGACACAGTCACGCTAATCAGTCTTTGCAGTTGTTTTTAGTTATGTACACAAATGTTGTGCAGTAATATACAAAATTCTTGAGCGTAAGGTGAGAATAATTCTATTTCATTATTCAACATTTAGAAAATTCAGTAAATACAATAAATGAAATACAGTAGATCTACTCTTTATAGGAAATTTAGTAAATTGGAGGGGTTTCCACATATGGTTGGCTGTATATTGTAAATTTGTTTCGTGTTCACCCTTGCCGTAAAAGAAGTTTGGCCCAAGCTCTTTTGGCCATACTTCTCTTCAGGGTCACAGTAGTTCCTAAACTTAGTTCCACTAAAACTAGCTGTTGGCTGATGCCATAGAGCCAGTCCAGGCTCTGCAGGGATCCCAATAGGGATCCCAGATGCCTGAGGGCCAACTGGCTCCCAGTCTGTGTGCTACTGAGGGCCTGAGCCAGTTGCCCCCTCCACAGCCTGGTGCTCAAATGAGCGCTGGAGGGGCAGAGCAGAGAGCCAGAGACTAGCAGTCACTGCTGTCCACTCAGTGAAGATCAAGGACTGAGGTCATGTGATTGCTAGGTTCTCAGTCTTGGGGCCGGTGAGGGACAACTGCAACATTGGATCGATGCTTTAGTCATATAAGTGAATATGTGTGTGTGTGTTTGTTTTTTCCTTTTTTTTTTTTCCCTCACTTTTCCTCCTTTTTAAAAAAATAAATAAAAAAATACCATACATCAGAGGGAGATGAATTGGGTGGACTTCACAGGCAGGCTAAACAAATATTTGTGGGACTAAAAGAAAATTGTAACTGCGTATACACATATATTTAAGTTCATTTTTTGTATCTCCTATGGGAGGCCATAGTTTCTACTTTAAAAAAATCATCCGTACTCTTGAGTTACACGTGCATGTAGTTCCTCAAGGTACTTGAGTTGCAGCTTGTGCCAGGTCTTTCTTACCAAACTTCCATTTGAGGTGGTCTTACTTTTTCTTTCTCTGCAAGCAATGCCAGACTGGCTTGATAATGTGAAGATAAGGACTTCGTGGGAACATACTGTTTCATGATTCCCTGGTCTGCTTTTTGCTGCAGATAGGTGTTCCTTTTTTTTTTTTTTTTTTTTTATGATTTTGACAATGTGTTTGGGGTCTTTGTCAAGCTGCAGATTAAAGCATGGCCAATCAGATGCCTTCCTGGTACTATTGCACAATGGATAGGAATATGACTGCAGTTCTTGGCAATGAGGTGCCATGAAACTTAATCAAATCACAAACACCGTTTTGTGAAAATACAGCCTCAGACCTTCTGGGAACCTTTACTGTTCTTCTCTGTTGCCTGCTGACATTCATCTATAAACCATTCTTCAGCCCTTTTCTAGTTAGAATGCTTATTTTTAGAATCAAGATGTCTAATTTTTGTCCTTTTCAGTTCAGGGCATCTATTATGTGTTCTTCACACCAATCCTGTATTTGCACATAGGTGAGTTGTTTGTCTCTATTTCCACATTGGAGAAGTGACTTTTAGTTGCAAGTCTTCCATAAAGACCACTTCTGCAAAAACTTCTCTGGACTGTAGATGGGTGCAGCATGGTACATTTGGTCTAGTGGTGCTGGACAAGCTTGATATGTATGTCGTATGTTGCATTTTGTTTCCACAGCAAACTACTGTATTTTCTGTCCTCAAACTTGTCCATTTGTTTATGCTTCTGCAGAAGAGCTGACTTTTACATAGTACTGTGTATGTATAGAAGGAAAGCGAATGCAATGGGATAAAAATGTAATGACACAGTATGAACGAAGGACTTTTTTGTGTATTTGTTACATTTGTGCCCAGCCTGGGTTTTTTGATGCTTTCCCAGTAGTTCTGTTTTGTTTCTGAAAGTCCATATACACAATACATTCCATTGCAAAATTTGTAAGAAGTGCTGCTTGGTGGTTGCCTATAGCTTGGGGCAAAGAATTGCTGACATTTCTGTGTATATGGGGAACTGGAGCATGAAGTAATGTCTCTGTGCTACCTGTGACTATGTTTACTTTATAATGAATCATTCCCAACTAGGAAAGCACAGTGAAAGTTTCTTTTTACAGGAAGTTAGTAATTCTTAGTCACAATGATTGTTGGCTAATCTTTTATTCCAACCTCCCCCTTTTTTTTTTTTTTTTTATATGCTCCGCAGTGGCACATTCTTTTCCATTCTAATAGTTTAGTTGACTTGACATTTTATAGGTAAATACCTGACAGGAGTTACTTAAAGGCAAACATTGGCCAAGTAAAAGGTAGGGTTTTGCTATTTAAAGAGGACCTGCTGAAATAGCTAAATAGGAAAAATAGTAACCATTTCACCCACTTTCTCTGTAATCTGAGACCTGGAATATATGCAGTACATGACCCTCAAAAATGCTGAGATTATAGAGAGGTATGATAGATGTCCATTTCAGATTGAAATGACACTTTTGTGTTGTTCCTATGCTGGGATCATATATTTGCCTTTAATGCATGCACATTAATGGTTGTTGCTTTAAGCATTTTGCACAATTTTCTTCAAAAATGTATTTATTTGTAATGTAGCACCCTGTGTTGCACGGTAGTGTGTTACTGAGTGTTGTGATCCGCATCACAACACTTCAAATGTTTTTGGGACTGTTCGCATTATTTCGTCCCTGGCTTCTGATGTAAGTTCATTGTATACTAGACTCCAATTGGTTAGTGTCATTGGAGACTTAGCTGACTTTGATACTCCTTATGAAAAAGTGAACATCTACTTCTTTGCCCAACTAATAAAATTCATAATACAGTACTAATAACAATGTACAAAGCCATCCACAACTCTGCCCTCAGCTACATCACCAACCTGGTCTCAAAATCTCAACCAAACCGCTTTCTTCGATCCTCCCAAGACATTCTCCCATGCTCACCTCCAGGACTTCTCCCGAGCTTCTCCCATCCTACGGAACTCCCTACCCCAATCTGTCCAACTATCTCCTACTCTATCCACTTTTTTGGCGATCCCAAAAAACCCTTCTCTTTTAAAGAAGCCTATCTTGCTTCTAACTAGTGAACTGCTTTTTTATTTCCTCCATCTGCTCACCCCCCACAGCTATTACCTTTTTTGTATCAATCAACCTTTCCTCTTAGATTGTAAGCTCTAACAAGCAGGGCCCTCTGTTTCCTCTTGTATCAAATTGTATTGTAACTGTAATGTCTACCTTCATTTTGTAAAGTGCAGCACAAACAGTTGGCGCTATATAATTCCTTTATTATAATATATTGTAGTTTTACCTATCCTTAGATGAGGTGGCTGCATTGGTTTACTTTTTTCAGGCTTACCACATTTTCTGTAAGTGCAGAAAATACCTGTAGATCCTGATAAGATGTTACAAGGACACAAGATTTCTGTGTACAGAACTGAAATCATAATGTTTAATCAAGCTAACTTTTATTAACAACACAATACCTCCTCATGTAATGGAGGTGAGGGGAAAGGTAGGTGTTTGTAGTCCAGATCAGTATAGCAACCTAGACAACACTGCTTCACCATAGATACAGTGGAGTGATTTAAAGTGGTTATAGATCCTTACATATACCCTGTGAAGTGAATGGCCTCTGGTGATACAAAGAGATTAAATCAATCCTCCTACATGTATACACACAGTAAAGAGCAGGGGTGCTCAACCTTCTGAAGAGTGATACTGTAGCTGCTGACCTTTTTAATACAACGGTCCAGCAATGTCCTCACCCCAGGCGCCCACCCTGGCGCTGCCATTTTAACTAGAGAAAACTTGCAGTGAAGCCTTGCAGCTTCAAAGCTAGTTCCCTACTGCGCATGCATGAAGTGTGCTGCACTTTGTGAATTGGCCGCAGTCTTCTGGGACCCGTAAAGTGACCCAGAACGCTTTGGGGCTTTGGTGGGGGGGCGAACATCCAGTTTGGATCGCCACTGCGCCACTTTTATGGGGGAGCGGGTACGTGTCAAAACCAGGTACCTGCTCCCCCATAAAAGTGCCAAATGTGGCAGTGGAGGAGGGGAGGGGGCAGACAAGCGGAACTTCTCCTTTTTAGATGAACGTCCGTTTAAGTGATTTGTTCACTGGTTTCGGACCACAATGAAATAAAATTGTTCAGAACTTCGAATTTTGTTATTTTGCATAGCATTATGAACTTTTTCCTCCTGCAGTCGCCAAATGCCGGTGGGAGGGAGAAGAAGAGAAGACAGATTTCAGCAGTTGAAGGAGTTAAATTGAGAGGATGAGTTCCTGTATATGCTGCCCCTCCAGAATGTGACAGGGAGACCGCAAGGCCCCCTGGAGCATAAGGCGGGGCCTCTGTTGCAATCCCTGACTCTAAACAAGTGGTTGGGGGTATGTGGCAAATACAGGTCTCAACTCTGGGGTTTTACCAACCCTATATGGATACTTTTACATTGATATATGAGGGCACCTCCAGCTTTCCTGTGAGTTGGCTGCGCTTTGGTTTTAGACTTCTATTAAATCTTGCATGTGTGCTGTACTTTCTGAATGCAGACGTTTGGTGCACTTTCAGAAAATGAACCAAACCTGCAGGATATAATAGAAGTCTGTGGCTCAATGCAGCTAACCCACAAGAAAGCCGCAGGTGCACTGCAATGCACCTACGGATCAGTATGAAAACAGCCCAAAGAACCTATTATTATTATTATTATTATTATTATTATTATTATTATACAGGATTTATATATAAATGCTAATTTGCCTATTGCAAATGGACAGTGTATTTGATGTTTAATACAATATAGACCTTTTCCTCTTCCAGCTTCTGCTGACATCACTGTCCAGGCTGTTAGAAAGGTCCTAGGTGAAGTGCACGTGGTATCGGACTTGGTATGGAACAGGAGCCGGCGTTACAGAGGAAACATTTTTTGCTTTTTGCGGCTCCTGCTCCCCCCAGCCGCTTGCCTCCTCTGCTGCAAGCACCATTTCAATGTACTCTGATGCTCTGGGATGGTGGGTCAGCAACCCGTTGATCACGATCTGGGCTTCTTGACCTGCCATCCCAGAGCATGAGGTCGCGGGCTACATTGGAGGGTTCCGTGGCTCACAGATTGAGCACCCCTGCTATAGAGGGATATAATTTCTTCATATTTCATGTCTGAGATTTAAAACCACTTTAAGTGTTGTCAACCCAGTCTAGAAAGTGCGTTATTTGTAGAATTAAGGAAAAAAGCCTTAGGATGGAAACTAATGCAGCTACCACATCTAAAGACATGTAAGTGGCAATATATTACATTTTTTTGTTTTTTTTGGCTTAGATCCACTTTAACTGAGCAAACCTGGATTGGTTAATCCGTGTTACATTAAATAATTGTGTTATTTGGGCAGTGAGGAAGAGAGGCAGAACTGTGCATTGTAATAATTCTTAGATTCTTTCTTTATATAACACTAAATACCAAATTCTGTTAATCAATGTTCATCGAATCCTGCTGTGAACGTTCTATTTAGGATGTATTATCCAGAAACCAAATAGAACGAATAATAGAAAATTTTGAGTGAAGTAGAAGTGTGAAGGTTTACAAACTAGTTTTCATAGAAATGTGGCATGATGGAAGCAGACATTTGCTGCACTTTCCATATATTATTTTGCTCCAATACCACCAATACAACATTTAGTATCATCTGAACATGTGCAATTCAATGTGCCGTGCTAAAATGAGGGAAAATCCCCTACTTAATAGTCAGTATGCATCAGAAACAAATTCATCACATGTGCGGCATACTAATTTAAAGCCGTCAAATGAATGCGATTTACCGAACTACTTCAGTATTAGTACAACGTATGTGGCAAATGAATCGGGGAATGTCTGCTTCCACAACACGACAACCATATTTTGTGTTTAAAGGAAAACCTGAATATTTAGCTTATCCTAGTGAGTTCAGCTTTTGAATTCGCATATTGCTGGACTGCATGACACAGAGGGAGTGGTGATAATTAGATTTAAAAAATTTCAAATTCCTTTTTTCCTGAGACTGGAAAGATAATAGTGGCAGGGAGTATATAAATGAATATTTGCAGGCTTGCTCAGACAAGCAGATTTAACTCATTGTAACAGATTACACGTGTCAGGTCTTGGCCAGAATGCACATGCAAGTAAAAGGAGACAAAATACTTAAGGCTTCATGGCCATTGATTGTAACTTCTATGTCCATGTGTCAGTTACTATGTTCTTATTAGAAAATACAAATACAAAGCAGGAAAGTTGTACGTGCATTTTTATGTCTGTGACGGCTAATGCATAATGAATAAAGGAATGATCCCATGAGTTTACATTGTGTGCTTTAATTGTGGAATACTGTGTTAGAATGCAACTAATGCAGCTGTTAATAGAATAAATGCAGAACAAATTTGAGTAATTCAAACTGAGTATAAGATGGGCAAAATGCATTAGCAAAAAATTACCTTCAGTGAAAAGCACGTCAGAATGATAAGTAGCTCCATTGATTTATAAACCGCTAAAATGTTCTATACATTTTTTTTCTCCCCCTGTATGTGAGCTTCCCTCCTGCTTAACCTCCCAATTAGTCAGTAAGGCTTCCCATTACTGGGATATGTCCAAAGCAAGGCCGGAAGGGACAGGGCCAAACTTATGTTCAGTGGTGTCACTAGGGTTGGTGTCACCTGTTGTGGTAGAACATGTTGTCACTCCTTTCAGTTATAATTCTCCTGCAGCCCTCTTCCCCCACAATTATTGAAGGGGGGGCTGCAGGGAAATTATAATTACCCTCCCCTACACCTCTCCCCCGGCTGCCATCGTTCGGCTAGTAAAGAATGTCCTGTTACCAGGACAACTGGGGAGCGCGTGCCGCATAATGGCATAACTACGTCCAAGAGGAGGAGCGAGCTGGAATTGTCCAGCTATGAGGGGAGGCAGAGTGGACAGATCACCAACCATTCATGTTCTCCCGCCTCAGAGGTTACTGCCCCTCCTCCGATGCTGTCACCTTATTCCAGTCGTAGCCCAGAAACCTGATGCTGCAGGAACACCTAGGAGATCCCTCCCCACACATGGCAGGACAGGAAGTAAGGAGAAATCTCTCCACTGGGGCAAAATCTACCCAGTGTGCTGTCTATTGGTGATGATGGAAGTTGTGGACAATGTATATGATGAAATACACATGCTGGACTGGAGTCAGGGCCCCTCACACACACACACATATACATACAAGGGGCCTATATGTATATTCTACTTAATGGTATCACTTGGGTTCAATGCCACTGCTTAGGATGGACGGAACAGGAAAAGAATTGCTTAGCACTTCAGCAGACTATACAGCATATCTGGATCTAAGTGATCAGAATTTCATGGATGACCTGTTAGTCACAATGCATCAGACAAAGCTAAATAACGAATAAATAAATTTGTTGTCAGTTAAGGTAAAAAATATAATAATTTGCTTTCACTTCCCTGTTTTATTGAGTAGAGGAACCCCCAAGGATCAGTTTGTCTTCTTCTTGACACACTGCAGAATGATATATCACCTTGTTCTTGATGTAATTTCTTTTCCTTAGTCGGCAGTCAGCATCATACCTACCCTTGAATTCTGATTAGTGACTAAGGGGAAAAGGCTCCAGCGTTAAGCAAGAGTATATTAATACAAGGGGGGTCATTTACTAAAAGTAAATAGGCTGCTTACTTTGTACTTTGCAAGAAAATTTTCACTTAGCTTAATGGTCAAGATGATACTCTGGACAATTAAAAAAAAAATAAAAAAAGAATATATATACAGTTGCAAGAAAAAGTATGTGAACCCCTTGGGATTACGTGGAGTTTTGCATGAATTGGACATAAAATGTGCTCTGAACGTCATCTAAGTCACAACAATAGAAGAACACAGTCTGCTGAACATAATACTACACAAACATTAGATGTTGCCATGGTTTAATTGCACATAACATGTAAACATTCACAGTGCAGGAAGGAAAAAGTATGTGAGGCCCTAGCTTAATGACTTCTCCCAGAGCTAATTGGAGCCAGGAGTGAGCCAACATTGACTCCAATCAGTGTGATGATATTGGATGTGTTGCTGACAGCTGTCCTGCCCTTAAAAAACACACACCTGTTTTGGGTTTACTGGTTTCAAAAAGCACTGTCTGATGTGAACCATGCCTCGCAGAAAAGAGCTCCCAGAAGACCTACGATCAAGAATTGTTGACTTGCATGAAGCTGGAAAGGGTTACAAAAGTATCTCCTTGAGCCTTGATGTTCATGTGTCCACGGTAAGACAGACTGTCTACAAATGGAGAAAGTTTAGCACTGTTGCTACTCTCCCTAGGCGTGGTCGTCCTGTAAAAATGACTGCAAGAGCACAGCGCAGAATGCTGCATGAGGTAAAGAAGAATCCCAGAGTGTCAGCTAAACACCTACAGAAATCTCTGGCACATGCTAACATTTTTGTTGACACATCTACAATAAGGAAAACTTTAAACAAGAATGGAGTACATGGGAGGACACCACGGAGGAAGCCATTGCTGTCCAAAAAGAATATTGCAGCACGTTTGAAGTTTGCAAAAGAGCACCTGGATGTTCCACAGCACTACTGGCAAAATATACTGTGGACAGATGAAACCAAGATTGAGTTGTTTGGGAAGAACACACAACACTATGTGTGGAGAAAAAAAGGCACAGCACACCAACATCAAAACCTCATCCCCACTGTGAAACATGGCGGAGGGAGCATCATGGTTTGGGGCTGCTTTGCTGCCTCAGGGCCTGGACGGATTGTTGTCATTGATGGGAAAATGAATTCCAGAGTTTATCAAGACATTTTGCAGGAAAACGTAGGACCATCTGTCCGCCAACTGAAGCTCCGCAGAGGATGGGTGATGCAACAGGACAATGACCCAAAGCATACAAGTAATTCAACAAAACAATGGCTGCAACAGCACAGAATACGCCTTCTGGAGTGGCCCAGTCAGAGTCCTGACCTCAACCAGATTGAAATGCTGTGGCATGACCTTAAGAGAGCGATTCACACCAGACATCCCAAGAATATTGCTACACTGAAACAGTTTTGTGAAGAGGAGTGGTCCAAAATGACTCCAGATCGTTGTGCAGGTCTGATCTGCAACTACAGGAAACGTTTGGTTGAAGTTATTGCTGCCAAAGGAGGGTCAACCAGTTATTAAGTCCAAAGGTTCACATACCTTTTCCTCCCTGCACTGTGAATTTTTACATGTTATGTGCAATTAAACCATGGCAACATCTAATGTTTGTGTAGTATTATGTTCAGCAGACTGTGTTCTTCTACTGTTGTGACTTAGATGACGTTCAGAGCACATTTTATGCCCAATTCATGCAAAACTCCACGTAATCCCAAGGGGTTCACATACTTTTTCTTGCAACTGTATATATGTGTGTATATATGTGTATATATATATATATATATCTTTTCCAGTGGGGCTGTGCATGTAGAGGCCTAGGGGGATAAAAAAAAAATTCCTTACCCGATCCTCCACTCCTCCCTGCAGTTATTCCAGTCCTTACAGCTTCGTCTCTAGGATCCTGCATAGTCCTGCTTTGGGAGTGATAGTGCCGAGGTGCAGTCCACCGCCAGAGCATGGGCGAGTGCCATCGTGTAACTAAAAGAGCTTCTCCTCTCCCCTAGACAAATCAATAATCATTTTTTCTTTTTTTGTTGCCCAGAGTTGGGCTTAAAGCTCAGTTGACTTTCACCATCCAATCATATGCAAGCAAATATACTATGTTTTAAAATTTTCCTTGTATGTGATTGGGTAATTTTTTGCAAAGTTAACTTTCACCACATTTTCTAGTGGGAAAGGAAAAAATCTCTTGTAGAATGAAAATTTCTTTGCAAAGTGAACCACCTATTTGTCTAGTAAATCAACCCCAAGGTGTAAAAGTCCAAAGTTAATATCAAATGGCTTAGCATACTTTTTTCTTCTTTGCAGAAGGAGGTAGCATCAGCAGAGAACTCAGCTGATTTATACGGGAATTAATTGTGCTATACTGACCTGTTGGGAACAATAAATATTCCAATGTTTTTCCTCCACTAATACCTAAAATAGGGTGTGTTCTTTTTTTATTGGCTTTCATTAGTTTTTAGCTATTGGCAGGAAAGTGACAAAATAAAGTTTCATTAAGTGTGTTTAATCCTTAAAACATGTAAGCATGTACAATGACCTCACACCCACACCCTGTGAATGTGGCCAGGGGCACTAGAGATAATATACTCAGTGGTGTCGCTATGGGGGCAGACCTGCCAGAGGGGTGACACCATCCCATCCGTGTTAGCGCAGCACTAATTGGCGGCTGCTCTATCCTGCTCCCGCTGTCACACCGCTGCAGCAGGAGAGAGCACTGTGGCAGGCTAGGAGGAAAGCCTTGCTGGATCTAAGCTGGGTACGGGTGTGCCCATACCTGTGGAGAGGGAGAGTGACCGTAAACTCCGGACAGGAGAAGTGGCAGTGGTTCAGCTTAAATTCTCTCTCTCTCTCTCTCTTCTCTCTCTCTCTCTCTCTCTCTCTCTCTCGTCATAGCAGTGATCCTTCATCATACAGCAGATAACGCTGGATCGCTCGAACATCAGACTGTATGATTACCCACCCCATCTCCTCCACAAACTTCTGTTCTCTCGGCAGCAAAAAATATGGATAGGTAATCATACAGTGCACAGTTCGATGTTAGAGCGACCCAGTGTTATCTACTGTATGATGAAGAGTCGCTGGTATGGCAGTACAGACCGGAAACCTGTAAGATTCAAAGGGAGGGGGGTTGGGAATTGTACTGGGAACACAATGGGGGGGGGGATGAGGTGTAAACAATGTGTGCTTTGATTGAGAATTATGTGGAGGGGTTGTATTGGAAGGAGGTAATGGGGGAAGGTTATGCACTAGGAGTCAGGAGTGGGGATTGGGGGGGATTTGTGTTTGGGAGGGGGGATGGGGAGGATATTTGCATTGAGGGGGTGGAAGAGGGCTTTGTGCTGGGAAGCGATCCGTTAAGTGCCCTGCCAGCAAATACCCCATCCTCTTCTCTGTTGACCACTGTACTGTGCACTGCCCTGCTGACCTTTGTCTGCTGACCCCCTGTACACTGCCCTGTTGACCTTTGTCTGCTTCCCTGTTGACCCCCCTGTCCATTGCCCTGCTGACCTCAGTCCCCTGCCCTGATAAACCTCTGTAAACTGCCCTACAAACTAATGGCCCCTGTGTACTGCCTTTAGAAACTAATGGCCCCTGTACGATGCCCTACAAACTTAATGGCCCCTGTACACTGCCCTGCTGAGCCCTTGTACGCTGCCCTAAGGTCTCTCATACACTGCACTGCTGACCTTGCATTCTCTGCCCCCCTAATATTTTTACTGCGTCCCCCACACCTGACAGGCTAGATCCAGCCCTGGGGGGGGGGGGCAGTAAAACATGGTGTGGGGGGAAAGGGGGGGTAGGAGTGACACCATGTTTTACTGCACCAGGTGACACCAACCTTAGTGATGCCACTGAATACACTCTTTAACGCCTAAGGTAGAGTTAAATTATTCGATTATAAAGAATGTATGCACTTGAAAAAGAGAGAATTACAATGAAACAAGAACAGCAAGACTGCTGTCTCTCATCCTCCATTGTTGCACAAAATTTCAAAGTTATCTGTGGGTAGACTCATGTAAATAATAATAAATCATTATCATCAAGTGTGTATGTATAATATCTATAGTCTACAGACAAAAAGTCCAACTCCACTAATAACTGATCCTTAGCTTTGGGTGTGCACCTGTAGGCTAAAGTACCTGTTGAATTCCTAAAGGCAAAGCATTTGGATTGGGTCAGTGTATTTTAAAGTACATCTATGGTCAAAATGCAAAACCATAAATTCATTTCCACATTGAATTTCCATTTGTTCTAGCTAGCTCCTATTATTTTGAATGATCTTGAAATCTGTAAATGTACATTTTGAAGAATCCCAATGGATTTATTTTATTTTGCTTTAATGAAGTGACATATATATTTAGTATGCCTTTTTAAAAATGCACTGCTGTGTCACTCATTTCACAGAGCCTACCTTCTGAACTACAACTATACTGCACACGTCCTGAAAAGTTTGAGGCACAGTCCGTGCAGAAAACCCCCACGTGTCACATCGTTGCTGCTTGCAGGCAGCAAAGTTACATGGGATATATAGTCCTTTAGAAATAGAAAACAAAGACCAATAACACTTTGATTGGGTCACATGAGAGGTTACAAGTTAGGACAAATGCAGTACAACAAAACAATTTATTGATAGGAATTTTTTTTTTAAAATTTTACGACTCTCTACTAAATTTAAAATGACAACATTGTCATCAGAAAATGCCACTTAGCAGCCAGAGCACTTACACCATATCCTCATCTTATATGTAGCTTAAAGCAACCCCCTAAGATCCTGTGGCACCATTACTCAGACTGGGAAGAACATCTCCAAAGATCAAGGGGTAATTATATGGCCTTTAATTAATGAGGTTTTTACCTCATTAAGACACAGTGTTCATGGCATCACTGTTGAGGTAACACCTTCCCAAATATTTAGCATCATGAGTTCCACCCTTAGGTAGCCATCATGACATTTGGAGATGTAGCTCATAGATGAATACACACCGTTCATGCAATAGGGCCCAGAGTGAAAGCAGTGACCAGCTGCATAGTTTAAAACAGGCTTAGCAGAGTAATGAGCTGGTAAAATCAAGACCACAAAGCATACTTGGTGACACTCAGCTAAATGACACCGAAAATGCACAGTTTGTAATGCAGCCATGGTAAGCGAGGCTGGGTTGTAGATCAGGAATGAAGATTCAGTGTATCATACCAGAGTTGACAGCTCCATCTTGCCACACTTGCATGCTGGTTTAGCTGTCAAGGACCGGCGTCCAGTTTCTGTAGAGTGATGTGGCCAGTGTTTAGGTATTATGATGCTGTCTAGTGTCTTACCTGGTCCTCAACCAAGGGGTCCCAGATTCTCCATTACCTTCAGGATTATTCTTGGGTTATTGGGTGGGTTATTAGTTGTGCCTTCCTTGGTAAGGATGATCAAGGGACTGCAAGGATCGGATAGGGGAGCTGGACATGTACGACGTAAATAGAAAGCAGCTAGGAAGACACCACAAAGCATGCAGGGAATCCAGGAATTTGTTCAAAGATATCGCCGGCAGATAGGCATCCCTCACAAATTTAGATTATTATTTTTTATGTTCTAGTAAATTGATATTGGATTCTAAAAAATTGATTATTTGCAATGCTGATGTTATAAAAGGAAAGTGCATGATGTGACTTTAGAGCTCTTTAATTTTTTTTTATGAAGTATAGAGGCGTATAATTTTTTTTTTTGTTTAATGTGCTTTTATTAAATGTTTATTTTACAAATGGACGTGTGAAATGGTACATCCTTCACACTTCATCTAAACAAATATACTGGGCTTTCTAATAGGAGAGTCCCACACTGTCTGCTTATTTGACATCCTGTGTGTGAGTGGCCAATCCAGGTGGTCCCATTTCTTCTAGGATAAAGGAAGGAATGTGTCAATCTATATACTGCTTCTCTTGCCTTGAACTTGCCACCCGATGATTGCAAAAAAGTGTGTGTGTGTGTGTGTGTGTGTGTGGTACAGGGCGGACTGACTATTCAGGCACTGCCCAAGGGCCCAAGGTCAGTAGGGGGCCCCATGAGATGCCCCTAGTACCTTTTCATAGGCTTTTGTTGGGTGTGGGTGAGGACACAGGCCCCATGATCCCCTATTGCCCGGGGGACCCATGAGTTGTCAGTCCACCCCTGGTGTGGTATAATGATGGGATCACACTCTCTAATTACTGGATTCACCAAATTATATTTTTACTCTTCATCAAAGATTATCTATAAATGTAGCAAAACGCCATAAATGGAATAATGATAGCCACGACAGCTGAGTTGAGCTGGGGAATCCTACAGATACCTCAGTACTGGAGTCAGTGTTAATCAGGTATTTACAGTACCTAAGTAATATTCAATGCTCCTTACTTCTTGAGGTGGTCCTGTCTGTTGCTTGCAATATGAATTCCTAAAGCGCACATGGTTATCCAGGACCCTTCTGCCTGACACCCGGTTGAGATGGCATACCCCTCTGGTTGCTTTCATAGACCTGTATGACCACTGAGCAGCTTGACTGATTACTAACATTATAGCAACCTCAACATTAGTATTGGTCTTCTTGAGGCATATGAGAAATAAACCAACTGAATTGAACTTGAGCAGTGGCGGACTAACCATTTGAAACTCCGGCACTGCCCGAGGGCCCGGGGTCAGTAGTGGGGCCCCATGAGATGCCCCTGGTACATTTTTTTTTTTTTTCGTAGGCTTTTTTGAGTTTGGGCAAGGACACGGGCCCCATGATCCCCTATTGGCCGGGGGCCCCATGAGGCGTCAGTCTGCCCCTGAACTTGAGTCTTGAATTTGAACACAATTTTTTTTATACAAGGTGGATTCCCTTGGAGGTCATTGCACCTTGGGTTATATTCCTCATATGCAGGTGATGGATGGCAAAAAGTGTTCCACAAAAACTGTAACACTTTGTTACGTCTCACTGCATCTCAACTGCTATCTGCAATGTTTTGAACTGTAAAAACTCTTTACCAAGCCAGGTGAATATTCAGTGTGTAAGCAGACTAGAAAACACTGTAAGTCACACCATGTACCTACCGCTTGAATTGGACTGCATTGCTTTTCATAGCCCCAATGAAAGAAAAAGGCAAAGTGCCTTGTTTTTCCTTGTCCCAGTTCATACAAATATGCTGTGTTGGTGTATGCTGGATGAAAATGGAATATACTACATCTAAACTCAGCGCAAAGCATAACAATGTATTAAGAAAAAAAAAACTATATGTCGTTTTGGAGAGGGGGGAGTACACAACTCACAAAAAAAATATACATCACAGTATGTGCAAAAATGCACAACAATGAACTTGGTGAGCACGTCATTGTATAAACACTGTGGTTTCATTGGGCTCTTATATGATACATTCTGACTGTTCTGGTGTTGCATTAGCACACTTTAAAATGTGTTTCAGCCCATTCATTGTTGAATGTCACTGTCCAGTGTTTTTTGCATGTTTAACATGCATTGCATTAAAGTCTACGTTTAATGATAGAATAAATCAGCACAAGCAACATAACTTACTGTCAGCAGGATGTGCCCCTTGTGCTGCTGGCTCCTCTACTAGCTGAAATTCTCCGCCATTGATCCTCCCTCTTACCCCACTACTATTTCAGATTAATTACAAATCAGACAAAGCACATGCTTTACCTACATGGCCTCACGCACACTGGACGTTGGGGGTGCCTGGCATTTCTTTTTTTGGCCTATAATTGCCCCTGCATGTTAGACTGTCCATGAGCACAGGCGTTTAGGGGCTTTTAGAGACAGGAAAAAAACCCACTACAAGCTCCATTCTGGCTAATGAAATTAATTTATGCCCAAGTGCTTAACGTGCCTAGTGCATTTAGACACATTTACTTCCATTTACATACATGTCGAAATTTATTCTGCCAAAACGCTGCCAATCCTGGACATACTGGCAGTGGGGTTTTTTTCTGGCTCTGAACGCCCCTTAAACACCTATGTGTGCATGGACACACAGTCTAACATGCAGGGGCATTTAGAGTCAGAAAAAAAATGACAGACATTCCTAACAGCAGCGTTTAAAAAATGTCCCTTGTGCGTGAGGTCTTAGGCTCCATGTACACCAGCATTTTTAAGCTCCTAGAAGCTATTCTAAACATATTTTTTTCTGCTCCAGAAGCTAAATCGTTTTATCCTTTGTGTCCATGCACACTACTTTTAGGCCATTAGCATTTTTTGAGCTTCAGCATCTTGGAGCAGAAAACAAAATTGGTTTAATTTTCAGTTTTTTGGAGCGTTTTTCCAGCAGAAAAAAAAATGCTAAGTGCTCCTAAACGTTACTAAACAGCTTTTTTTTCTTCCCTCTACATGTACTGTAAAAATGCTACTAAAACACTTCTAAAAAACGCTATTACCAGCATTTTTTATCCAGCGTTTTTTCCAGCTTTTTTTGGGCTAGTAATAAAAGAACCGCTTGTTTGCATGGAGCCTACTATTTAATGTGTTTTTCTTTTTCTTTTTTTCTACAAGCATCAAGCATTTTTTTTTTCTTTTCCTGACAAAACGCTACTTTTTCTAGTTTCCTTTTTTAGTGCTGCATCAGGAGGCCCACTTACTGTAAAATAATGTGTGGATCAGAGGTGCAAATGTTATGCTAACTAAACATAATTTTGTCTAATTTCTAGATATTCATTATAATAATTTTAATATAACTACTATTGTGCTCCACCAAAGTAAGCAGAGGTATTTTCTGTCTGAAATTCTGGGGTTGTGTCCTAAAGGCAAAACCAGCGTGTGATTTAAGCCCTTGAGTAAACCGTGCATGCATGTCTGAACAGATTGTAAATTCCATTAGGCTCTTTTAGAGAATTAGAAATGAAGTGGGAGCGAGCACGGTGAATGGCAAGCTGCTGGTGCAGGAATGTACAGCTTCAGCCCGACTTTATTCTACAGAATAACAATAACAAATATGTAACCTTTCTTAGCCAATTGACTGCCGCTCGCTGTAGTAAAAAGCCTTCTACAGCCTTCCCCACACTGACAAAAGACTATTGCGCTTTTATTGGAAAAGCATTTTTAATGGCTAAATGTGTGTGTGATTGATTTGACTGTGCTATTTTGTATAAAACCAGGATAAGCAAATCGGAACAACCAGATATGATAGAATAATGACGCTCGGGCTGACTGGATGATTTTAAACAGATTTGGCCACCCTGGTATAAATAATATTAACACCTGCATGATGTGTGGCATTTAAAGTGTACAGTTTGTTTAGCCAAAACTGTTTAATTTTTATTTTTTTATAGAGTGGGTAAGATTAAACCCCTTTTCATTTTATTTGTTGGCGTTTGCGTCCCTTCACTTCCTGTTCCAGGGACACAACAAGAAGTCAAGCGAAATCTCGCCTGAGTGAGGGAAATTCCCCTCTTAAAGTGGTTCTTCAGCCCCCTGTGTGAAAATTTTAAAAGTCAGCAGCTATAGTTTTTTGTAGCTGCTGACTTTAAATGACAACTGTTCAGGGGTCCAGAGCTGTGTTCACCCAAGCGGGTTTCTTTGCTGCTCTTCTGTCTCTGGCACCAGCATCTTAACTGTGGGCAGCTGACTGTGGCTGCTTGTGGCTTCACTGCCAACTGCACATGCACGAGCCATGCTGTGGCTTGTTAATGGTTCTGCAGTCTCTTGGGACCTGTGTGATGTGTCCCAAGAGGCTGTGGGGAGCAGGGGCGTATTTACCACAAGGCACTTGCCTAGGGTGGCATTCTTCAAGGGGACAGCACCTCCCCCCAGAAGAAGGGATGAAAGAAGTGATGGAGACGCGCACTCTGGGAACCAGGTGGGATCTGAGAGAGACTGCTTGATGGTGTATGTAGAGCCTGACTTTTTTTCCTGTGGATGTTCAGAGCTGTGAAGATGACTAGTGGGGTAGTGTAAGGCTGTTCCGGGTGGGGAGCAGGGGTTTTGTTTGGTCAATGTCAGGCTCTCTCCATGGGAGGGGGAAGGGGGGGGGGTTGTGTTGGTCAGTGTCCCTGGGGGCAGACCATGTTTGTGTTGCCTAGGGCAGCACAAAACCTAAATACACCACTGGTGGGGAGAGGAGGCAACTTGCACTCCGATCGCCTAGGCAAAGGGTAGGCAACCTGCTGCTCTCTAGCTGTTGAGGAACTACATTTCCCATAAGGCATTGCAACATTACAAAACTGACTGTTATAGCTATGACTTGCAGAGGCATGATGGAACTTGTAGTCCTGCAACAGCTGGAGAGCCGCAGGTTGCCTACCCCTGGCCTAGGTGGTTGGAGCAGAAGTGGGAGCAGGTACCTGTCAAAAGCTTGCTCCTCTTGCGCCCCCCCCCCCCCAAAAAAAAATAAAACATTTTTGACAGAGGAGAGGAGGATGAGGAGGAATACCTGCACTTCCCCTTTTGGATGAAGTCCCACTTTAGGTTGACCATAGATGGATTGTAAGTTGGCCAGTTCAGCAAGCACCGGTCAAATTTCAATCCATCTTTGGCCATTTCCTCTCAACACAAGTCTAAGAGTTGACTTCTGTCAAATGGGAGTGTTGAAAAACTTTTGTCAATCAGCCAATAGGCTGTAGCTGCTTATCAGTGTATTCTGATAGTGGAGGAGTCCTGCAGTCAGAATACAAAGGCACACGGGGAGGATTCCTCCATCCACCTCAACTGTGTGGTTGTTGAAAAAAAAAAAAACAGGCATCTATGGCCTGCCTTAGACCGTTCTCCCCATTGAACAATTTCCCCTCACCTCCATTGACATTAACATTTTGGTTTTCCTATTACTTATTTATTTACTATTTTATATTGTCTCACCGACAGTGGTTACTATGGATGGCAATAAAATTGGACAGGGGTTCTAACCCTTACCTATAACGCTATGTTATCTACCCTTTTTTTTTACACAGCTATCATGTATATTTTTACCTTTTTTGGGGCTTTGCTCAGAATTATTCATTAATGTTAGGTGGTATCAAAGGAAGCTAGAATATACATTTTTGGTGTGAAATTATAAATAAACACGGTCAGGACCAGGATCTGAACCCACAAATTTTGCTGCATCTGACAGTGGCTCTTCTTGTTGAGCCACCTGGGATGGTGAACAGCACCCTGCCGGATCCTTTTGATCTTGCCTTGTACCTTGTTCCTGGTCAACCTTGAACATCTTGCTCCTCCCAAGAACTTCCTATATAAGCCATGCATCTGAACTTCCTGCATGCCAGATTGTTGTGCTTTTCTCCAACCGATACAACTACCACTTGTTACCAACCTTTTGGCTTGTTCCTCGACTACACAGTTGATCCCAACCTGATAACCATTTGATCCTGACCTTGTTTACTGACTATGCTTCTGCTTGATCTTCATCTGAAACTGGACCCCGACTTGCTCACCACCTGGTGGGGTGATCCTGAGGACCTCAACCTTGTACAAATGCAGCTAAACCTATATTCACCATCAGGAGCTCCGGTGAATATCGGTTAATACTTAGCCAGCCAGCGTCATCTGCCAGGATGACTTGCTTGTGTGTTTATCTAACTGGTCGGTGGGAGCCTCTCTACTGCTATAGCTATTGGTCTCCGAACCGGACCCCTAACCGTGACAGGCAGAGCTAATTATGGCTTCAGTGGAGTATTGCACCATATTAGCAATTGGCCATCTGAAAGTTTGGAGTATTAGGGGTCTATTTAGTAAAAAAAAAAAAAAAAATATCTATGCAAATATCTCAAACATTCTCTCAGCTGTCACAAATAATCCTTTATTTTGCCTAGAACATTTTTATTTCCTAGGCTCGCCAGTTCCATCTAATGGTCATAATCATTATCCTGATCGAGTTATTTCAGAAAAATACTGCATTATGGGCACTAGGTGGAGGTGATAATCATAGCAAATTAAACATATTAGACTAAACACAGGATTTATTTTGACCACTAAATTATTCCCACAGCATTTTTTTTTTTTTTAAAAAAGATCTGTAAGTGATACTCTTAAGGGTTTAAAGTGTATCACTTGGGGCCGACTCCTGGCAAAATAAGACTTCCTTATTTAGCTTAACTGACTTATGTGGATGATTCTAGTTGTTTTTGTAATTGACATGAGAGGCTACCTGAAGTCTGTTTAAACACACTATTTTTTGAGCTTGCTTAGTAGCATATAACAGAACCTCATAGTAAAGAGGAATATACACTGCTGCAAGGCCCTGGTTATAATGCTGTTATGGGTAATTAGGAGCACAGAGACATTTGTTAGAGGCATAAGTTCAGTAATTTGGTTGTGCCAAGATAAAATTTCACGAGGCCTCATCAAGGGATCCCCTGATGAAGTCAGGTGACTCTGTGATGCGATTCTTTGGGAGGAACTGATGGCATCACGCCGCAAACTGGAATTCAGTGGGCCACCATTTTGTGTGAGACTTTTTCTAAACTAATGCGTGTATACTTTGGTGCTTTCTTTAATAAAAAATAATAGAGGTTATATGGAGAGCACTATATTCCCCTTCTTGAGCTTTTGAAGTTTAATAACTGAAGAATTGTTGAAAATGGAGGTGGAGTGAAGGACATTTGAATAGAACAGAGGGAGACAATATTCCTGGCATAGGATACCCTTTTTAGAGGGAAAACACATTAGACCTAATCTTAATTGGATCAAAAAATAAGGTGAGAGTATTGGAATGCTGTTGAATGGTTGTGTACATCACATGGTGAAAGAATGCTTCAATGATTTATCCATACAGTGACAGAAAGCATAAGGGCACACAGCACTGTTGGAAGCAAGGAATCGCAGACATGCATGTTACAATTTGGAGAACGTGTGATTAAAAACCACGGACATTTTGGATGTTTTTTTGAGACTTTTTATTAATTAATGGAATCAAGTTTTGTTTCACAATATAATTTCATTTTATTTAATATCACATTTGTATAGAACTGCACAGCACTGTTTTTGATATATTAACTAGCACTCAGACACTAAATTTAAAATCAGAGGTGTAACATATCCCCCTTTTTTTTTTTTTTTTTTTCTTGCTTTCCTTCCTTGCTGACTCTTCTAAGGAGGCTATATAGTCAATCGGAGAGGAAAGTCTAAAAGCAAGCAGTGTTTGCTTTGCTCTCTTCTTAATGAACATATAAACTTAAGATGGAGTTATGGGATTTACCTAGCCAGGCTTAAAAATGTCCACTCCCTCCTCCTGATACTTATGCTGACTAACCTTTGTAAGAAAGATGTATATACGTATCATATTTTCAGCCCGCTCTGGTCCGGTCATGTGATCCCCTGTGTCAGCCAGGAGCAGCAGCAGGGAAGAGGAGAGAGTTCTTGACAACAGCTGGAATACCTGGGAACAGTGAAGTCACCCATAGGTTTTTATGGTCCATCTGTTTGTCAGTGCTCTCTTCTCTTCGCTGGAGCCACCACTGACTAACAAAGGGGAGCTGGATTATGTGACTGGACCAGAGCAGGCTGAAAATAAGTAAGAGAACTGTTAGGTTTATTAATGCTACTTACAAAAAAAAGCAGCAGCATTTGACACACCGATATTATAGAATATGCATCCATTTGATTAACTTATAGCTCCTGGCCAATCTTATTTGGCCAAGCCTTCTCTGGAGGAAAGTCAATCAGGTGGCAAGAATTTCTTGGCAATCATTGTTTCCCCTCCCCAGAAATCCAGAGCCTGCACACAACCATCCCCTTCCCATAGGCACAGACGTGTATAGTTGCCTGTTGTGAATTTGCATATTTGTTGGCAAGAATTTGATAATTTGTGTATGCAGGATCTGGCTGACATTTAATGATCATATGGAAGCCTACGGACTCTTGTTAAAGAGTCAGTGAGTACACTTGTTTTTATTTAGTAATGTGTGTGTTTATTTTTGTTTTTTTTGTTATTTTTACCATATTTTAGTTGCATACGTATAGTAATAAATATACAGTAGATTTTGTAGAATTTCACTCTGGTGAGTATCCCCTTCGCCTATCAGCTGCTCAGATAAAATCTCATTCACACAGAATCTGTAGTTTTCCATTAGTTTAATCAAAGTGATCTATACGGGTATGTGGTGAAGGAAGAGACTGTTATGGAGAGCCATCACTGTGCAGTATTTCAAATAGGCTTCATATGTAATGATCAAATATCACTACCCCATACATTATATATACACAGGCAAACAAAGCTCTTTTTAAATATTAACATACCCTTTGATAAAATTATTTACACTGAGCTGATAACATTCACATGTAGTGTATGACTAAAAAACTGTAAAAAGAGGATGGCTTCCTTTTTAAAGATTTCATTTTGGTGCGCTAAATATGTTTTTATCGTTGCCACCTTTTTCCCTTTTTTATTTATTTTTTTTTTCCTGCCCTTTCTCACCTTTTTTTCTTGTAATCTTTCTTTTTTGTTTTATTTTTTCTTTTCTTAGTGCATTCATGCTATTTTTTTTCTACTATAAAGGAAACTTGGAAGGTGCTGTCTACAGAAATCAATCATGTCTTTGCTGTCATTTTTTAATGGCCGGTGATGGCAGGATTCTGTTTGCTATGGGAAACACTCATACATTCCCTCTTTCTAGATTTTGTATATTAAGCCCTGTGTTTAATCAGTAATATGGAATGTCTTTAGGCTGTTAAAATTAAATTGTTCACACTGTTAATGGGGCAGCTTAAACGTAAGGCTGGACATACATGGATTGAAATTCAGCTGTTTCAGAAGGGACTATGCAGTTGATTTGATGAAAAAAAACATACACAGTGAAGCCTATTACCAAGCATACTTAAAAACTGATTTTCGGATTGCATACACTTTGCAGGAATGAAAGCTTGGTCAAGACAGTACAGTGGCATTTTTTAGAACAAACGACAAAGTACAAGGCAAGACTGTAAATATCCAATAAAACATTTTTCAAGCTGCTAGCACTCAAAATATTCAAAATCTAGCTTTATTATCAAGCCATGTCAAGTAGAGAAACATCATGGATAATTCCCAAAGTTGACCATATAATTCTTTTTTGGTGAGTTTTGAATATCTTCAGTTATATTTGAAATGATACTTTGACAGAATTGGCGGGCATATATTGAATGTACTGCAGGTGCACCATTCATAGAGCCAGCTCTTAGACTGTTATGTTATTTTACTCCACCTCGTCATACTCACAGGTTTTGAGGGTTTACTTCATGCATTGATCAGAGCCGGCCTTAGCAGCATGTGACTTACACATCTTACCAAGGTGCCACGTAGTCAATTCACACCACATCTGGATACCCACTACCCTCTTATGACTAAAAATTTTAAAATATAAAAAAAAATCCCTGCCTTAGCCCTCCAACTCTCCTCATCACTGACATAGGATGAATACAATGAATAGAGCCAAAAATATTGGCAGCTAGAGTTATATACAAATCTCAACTTTTCCTGTAATCCAACTTCGATTCATCTCCTACTACGAGTTTAAGCCATCACATTAAAGGAGCAAGCATGAGGCTTTGAAGATGGTAAAGGAATAAGACTGATATTCCATGATATTTGGGGCCTTTTCTTTTTTTTAATTCACCATTTCAGTGTAGCTTTTGGCTTTGTTTGGGGTCATTGTGCTGCCAGAAAATAGACCTCTACCCTTTTCTCAGTTTTCTACAAAACCGAAACAGGTTTTCCTCTATTGGTCTTATTTGGCTCCATCCATATTGCTCTCAATCTTGTCCAGTTTCCTAGTCTGTAGTTAAAGTGATGCCAACACCATACTTTTAAAGCGGAACTTCACCTAAAAAGTATTGGTGCACCGAAATGAAAATTCTGGTGCCGAAACCGAAAATTCAGGATGCATTTGGCCGAAAACCGAAATGGACAGTTTTTAAAAATGCATATATTTTTCAAACCCTTTTTTTTTTTTTTTTTTTTTTTTTTTTTTTTGAAAAAAATACACTTCAACGAATTAAAAAAAACAAACAAAAAAAAACAGATGATATTATGCCGAGTAATTCGATACCCAACATGTCATGCTTTAAAATTGCACTACGATACTTAGAAATCTCCATGGGTGACGTTTTAAAATTTCTACAGTTTACTAGTTTAAAGTTACAGCAGAGGACTAGTGCTAGATTTATTGCTCTTGCACTGACATTCGCGAAGATACCTCAGATGTGGGGTTTGAACACTGTTTACATATGTGGGCGTAGCCTACGTATGCATTGGGACAGGGGCATTTTAAAATTTGACACTGTCCCCCTTTTTTTTTTTTTTTTTTTTTTTTTAAATCACTTTTACTCCTATCACAAGGAATGCAAACATACCTTGTGGTAGAAATAAGCAGTGACAGGTCCTCTTTATGGAGAGATCTGGGGTCAATAAGACCCCACATCTCTCCTCTACAATGTAAAGCTTTAGATAAAAAAAGCATTGATCTGGGGATTTAAAAAGGGGAAAAAATGGCTTTGTTTACATGGCATTTTAACCGGAAGTGATGTTGCTCTGGTCCTCCAAGGGCATAGAGATGACAGGAGGCCATCTTTCCTTCACTGATCTCTATGCCCAGTCGCTAGGATTGTTGGAATGGGTTTTCTGATGAGCCTGAGAGCCAGCCGGTGGTGGCGGGGCTATTTTCGGCACCTGTATCTGTGCCTATTTTCATATTGGCCGAAGGCTGATAGGGGTATTTTCGGCCACAACATTAAGTGCAACCCTACTAAAAAATTTAACTTTTGCTTTTCCTACCTTCCTTTAAACTGCTATATGTGTAATTTTTTTTTTCTTTAGACAGTATGTACCTAGTTCTGACAGGTATGTGCTCCCACTTTGGTTTCTCCCTTCCCACAACCTCCTGGGGCACGTCACAGGTCCTAGGAGGCTGCAGGTCCATTTAGAAAGTGCAACACTTATCGCTCACTTGGAAGCCAGCTGAGAAACACTAGGAAGTCACACCCATATCCCTGCATCCAAGATGGATGGCTCTAAGAACCCGAAGAATGCCGAAAAACTGGCCTGGGTGAGGACAACGCTGAGTTTCCCTTTCTACAGTGAATACATGTGATCCAGTCCTATAGGAAAAATTAGAATTTCTACTTGTAATGCATTTGTACGCAAACAGGCACAATTTATTTTGTCAGTATATTTGACAAAAACTTGTCTTTGGGTTTACAAACTTACAAACTGTTCTTAAGAAAAAATAGCTGGAATTAGATTGATCCAGTCAGCAGTGTCACTTTTCCCTTTTTCTAGTATTTAGAAATCATTCTTTTGTTATATAAGGATGCTGCACTTTCCATTCTTTGGTAAGGATGTGTTTTATTTTACACAAAGCACATTTCACAACGATTTGCCCAACTAGTCTGTACTTGTTTCTTTGATATGATAAATCATGAATACCTTGTATTTTTGACCTTTTCACTTTCCATTTACGTGTGTACAGTGGTTGTGCCTGTAAGCTAGTCTTGCAGTTGTACTAAATGGTTGTACATTTTCCTGCAAAATGTCTTGATAAACTCTGGAATTCATTTTCCCATCAATGACAACAATCCGTCCAGGCCCTGAGGCAGCAAAGCAGCCCCAAACCATGATGCTCCCTCCGCCATGTTTTACAGTGGGGATGAGGTTTTGATGTTGGTGTGCTGTGCCTTTTTTTTTTTTTTTCTCCACACATAGTGTTGTGTGTTCTTCCCAAACAACTCAATCTTGGTTTCATCTGTCCACAGTATATTTTGCCAGTAGTGCTGTGGAACATCCAGGTGCTCTTTTGCAAACTTCAAAGGTGCTGCAATATTCTTTTTGGACAGCAATGGCTTCCTCTGTGGTGTCCTCCCATGTACTCCATTCTTGTTGAATGTTTTCCTTATTGTAGATGTGTCAACAAAAATGTTAGCATGTGCCAGAGATTTCTGTAGGTCTTTAGCTGACACTCTGGGATTCTTCTTTACCTCATGCAGCATTCTGCGCTGTGCTCTTGCAGGCCTTTTTACAGGACGACCACGCCTAGGGAGAGTAGCAACAGTGCTAAACTTTCTCCATTTGTAGACAGTCTGTCTTACCGTGGACACATGAACATCAAGGCTTTTGGAGATACTTTTGTAACCCTTTCCAGCTTCATGCAAGTCAACAATTCTTGATCGTAGGTCTTCTGAGAGCTCTTTTTTCTGCGAGGCATGGTTCCCATCAGACAGTGCTTCTTGAAAGCAGTAAACCCAAAACAGGTGTGTTTTTTTTAAGGGCAGGACAGCTGTCGGCAACACATCCAATATCATCACACTGATGTTATTATGTTCAGCAGACTGTGTTCTTCTATTGTTGTGACTTAGATGACATTCAGAGCACATTTTATGCCCAATTCATGCAAAACTCCACGTAATCCCAAGGGGTTCCCATACTTTTTCTTGCAACTGTATATGTGTACCATTAACGTGTATAGCATTTACTCTTACCACAGTGTGAGGTCACCACCACAACTGTCCTAAGGGTGCAGGATGCTACTATTTTTTGTTTTGTTTTTTTGTGTTTTGTTTTGTTTTTTGTTTTTTTAAATATGATTTTACCCAATTTTAAATTGTGCATCAATAAAGATTGTATAATTTTTTTAATGATACTGTATATTCAGTGTTGCGCCTATAAAGTCCATGGACTGCGGTCCAACGTCTGTTCTCCCATTTGAACTGATTATGGACAGGGCACTCTGGTACCTGTTAGGGAAGCAAGCATTGGTTTTCCCTCCACCCTCCTTTGTGTCGTTCCTATTGATTTAGTCAATTGTAATGAACTTTTTCAGCAATTTTGAGCTACAAATGCTCCTCTATTTGATTGGACTACACAGGCCAGCCTTTGCTTCCCACATGCATCAGTGAGTCTTGGCTGCCCTTGACCCGGTTTCAAGTTTGCTGGTTTTCCTTCTTTGGACCACTTTTGATGCAGACCAAGAACATCTCACAAGATCCCATATAATTTATATTTATTACAGTCCCATCAGGGAGATTTGGCTTCACTTCAAGTTCAAGAGTCACACAGCAGGAAGTAAAGGATATCTCCAAATTAAGGAAAATTCACCCTTAGACAATTGCTATCAAAACTGGTGTTTCCCCTCTGTTCCCCCTATTCTGTTTAAGGGACAGCTGTAAAAAGCTGGATATCTAAAATGAATTGAACTACAGAGCTATGAGGTACATTGGTGGTATGCATAGGGTCTCTGTATTATACTGATGCATCTAGTTTGAGAAGTGGAGCTTTGAAGAGAATGGTTGCGGGAAGCAATGTGATAAAGAATAAGTTTCATTTCCCAGTGTATAAAATAAATAAATAAAAATATAGTAATTCTACCACAGAATAGACATAAATATGTAAGCTTTTTTTGTTTTGTACTTCCAATATTATTCTTTTGCTGTTTTAGTAACTTTATTTTGGGCACTTTTCCTTCTTTTCAGGTGCTCAGTGTCATTCAACAGTGATCTCCGCAAACTGAGTAGACAAGGTGAAGTCCTCATGCACACTGGACGTTTTTACAGCTGCAGTTTTTGGCTTTTGACGTTTTTTTCTACAGCTAGTAAACTCCCCAGCATGTTATCCTATGTGTCCATGCACACATAGGCTGTAATCAGCATTTTTTGGCACGGGCGTTTTTTGGCTGGAAAAAAACCCAGAACTAGTGGGTTTCTAGAGAAGTTGTTTAGCTGAAAAAATGCTCTAATGCTGAAAATGCGGCAAAACACATTAAAACAAGGCAAACCGGTGTGTTTGGTGGTTTTTTTTGAGTAAAAAAAAAATTTTGGGGTAGTAAAAGAAACTTAAAACACTAATGCAAAAAAACGCTGGAAAAAAATCACGTTTTTAACATGACTTTACATACTGTAGCTAATGTTACCAGCGTTATTAAAACTCCCAGTGTGCATGGAGATTAAACTGCATAACTGAACATTTTGTAGAACAAATATGTGGGTTTACCTTCCTTTCAAGGGGGTACTAAAGTCACATTCATTACAATAAGTATTGCTAAAGAGCAATAATCGATGGCACAAAACATTGTATTAGGCCCCATGTACACGGGACACTTCTGAACGATGGAAACTGACTGCTGGAAAATGTAGGTTTAAAAAATGTCTGTTTAGCCGTGTTTGCATAACAAGTTTTATGCGTGTTTATGAGCGCTTGCGTTTAGAAGCATTTTTTAAAGATAAGCACAGGAGAACCTCCCAAATGCCCAGAATGCACTGAAAAGTGTTAAATTATTAACTATTTCAGACTTTCAGAGAAATACAGAGAGCAGAAGCAGACACAGCAGTATGTGTTGAGATAATAAGGTGTGAGTTGCTCATTAACATTTCTTTTGTTTCCAAGGGTGGGAAAGGTGTCTGGTGGAGTGAGTCATTAAGACCACCTGGCAGGGGGTCTTCATGAGGAATTTGAGATGTGAATGGTCATTAACATATCTTTTTGTTTCCAAGGGTGGGAGAGGTCTGAGGTGTGAATTGGTTATTACAGTGTGTGACAAGCTTGGTAGGAACATCCTGTGTTCAGTGTTTTGTCCATTTGAGTACCTTGAAAACACTTTGCATGCATTTTTCATGATGAAAAAAGGCTCTGGAAAGCATCAGGAACTGGAAGAGTTAAAAAAAAAAATTTAAAACGCTTTTAAACGCAATTTGCCATGTTTAGCTGCATTTACAAGTATTTTGCATTTGAAACGCTGATAAAATCGACTGCTGAACGCAAGGTTTCTGCGTTCGCAAAAAGGACTGTAAACTCAAATGCCTGTAAATGACTGTGAACGAAGATGTGTACATGGACACATCGGAAAATATTAGGGAGAGTTCAGGGGCTGCTGAAAAAACCGCTGAACAGCTTCTAAACGTGAGTTTATCAGCTGCAGTGTACATGAGCCCTTAGTGTTGAAATTTTTTCTTACTTGGAATATGTGTGCATGTACTCCATGCCTGTAGCTGCATCTGCTGTTTTTGTGGCATCAATAGTCTATATGTAGAGATTTAAAGCTGAAATAGGAGAAACCGCCCACTATAACCTTAATGCATTTCTAGCAAAATTTGCAATAAAACAGGAATTCTTGGTTCACATATGTTACAGTACATGTTCAAGCTGGCCAACTGCATCAGAGAAGGCAAACAAGGAATCCCTGTTTTTTTGTCAGAAGTTTGCTAGAAAAATGTAAGAGTGTAGCATTGTGCAGAGGTTGAATTCAGAATTTTCAGTGTTAACGTGGTGATACTCCTTTTTAGCACTTCATACATTTATATACATCTTGACAATCATGAAAGGTAGGCTTTATGGAAGAGTAACAATACAAGTAATTGCTTGAAAAACCCATTATTGGATCTCATTTAAAGTTTGCCAGAAGGTATGTGACAGACAGCAAACCTGAAGAAAACATTTTGCTGATTGACAAGAAAAAAAAACCAAAAAAACTTTTTGGCCATAGCACAAAACACTGTGAAGGAAATTGAATTCTGCACCATTCCACTAATAGGGGAAATTCACTCAAGAAAAAAAGACAGCAGCTGCAAATACTATAGCTGCTGACTTTTAATAAATGTGCACTTGGCAGTCCAGGGATTCACTGCTGTCCTTACCTGGGCCAGTTCGTTGCCAGACTTTGGTTCCCGACGCTGCCATCTTGGATGCTCTTGCTGCACTTTCTAAATAGACCTGCAGCCTCCTGGGACCTGTTGTGTCCTAGCTTTTGAGGGGGGTTTCCTAAAGTGAGAGACGGTACCTGTCAAACCTATGTATCTGTTCCCTGAAAGAAAGAAATAAAAAATAAACATACAATAGTAGTCGAGGAGGGGGAGGATGAGAGAAAAATAGAATTTCCCCTTTTTAGATTAAGTTCCATTTTAAGGCATGGTGTTGATAGCATCAGATTGCAGACTGGGAAATTAGAGAGGATTGAGAGCAAGGTGGATGGAGCCAAATAAAGATCAATAGAGGAAAACCTGTTTCGGTTTTGTAGAAAACTGAGAACGGGGTAGAGGTTCATCTTCCGACAGCACAATGACCCTAAACATAAAGCCAAAGCTACACTGGCATAGTGTCAAAAAAAAAAATTTGAATATAATGGAATATCCAGTCCTATTCCTTTTACAACCTTCAAAGCCTCATGCTTGCTCTTTTAAAGTAATGTCCTAAAAACTATTGGGGGGGGAGAGGTAATAGGAGATGGTTCCAAACCGGACTAGAAGAAAAGTTGAGATTTTCACTTAGCTCTAGCTGCCCATATTTTTGGATCTTCTCAGTGGTGGGTGGCTTTTTAATAAGGTTATCTGTGTCAATGATGAGAGTGGGGGGGCTAAGGCAGGGGCATTTTAAAAACAATTTCCACCTTAAGAAAGTTAGGGTATCCAGATGTGGGGTGAATTGAGTGCATGGTACCGTGGTCAGCTGTGTAGGTCACATGCTGCTAAGGCTGGTTCTGATCATTCTATGATGTAAACCCTCAAAACCTGTGAGCTTAAAGTGGATGAGAAAAGTATTTCTGACGCCTTGGTGATGCTTGACAGGATGACCGTTTCTAGCAAATGACATGGTTTAGCAGTATGCGCAATGGACATAAGGCCCCATATACACGGAACACGTCTGAACGATGGAAACTGACTGCTGGAAAACGTAGGTTAAAAAATGTCTGTTTGGCTGCGTTTGCATAACATGTTTGCGTTTAGAAGCCTTTTTTTAAACATAAGCACAGGAGAACCTCCCAAATACCCAGAATGCACTGAAAAGTGGTAAATTATTAACGATTTCAGACTGTTTCAGAGAAATACAGAAAGTAGAAGCAGAGAGAGCAGTATGTGTTGAGATTGAGTTGCTCATTAAAATTTCTTTTGTTTCCAAGGGTGGGAAAGGTGTCTGGTGGAGTGAGTCATTAAGGCCACCTGGCAGGGAGACTTCATGAGGAATTTGAGGTGTGAATGGTCATTAACATATCTTTTGTTTCCAAGGGTGGGAGAGGTCCGAGGTGTGAATTGGTCATTATAATGTGTGATAAGCTTAGTAGGCACATCCTGTGTTCAGTGTTTTGTCCATTTGAGTACCTTGAAAATGCTTTGCATGCATTTCTCATGATGAAAAAAGGCTCTGGACAGCATCGTGAACTAGAAGAGTTAAAAAAAAAATGTCAAACGCTTTTAAGCACATTTACAAGCGGTTTACATTTGAAACGCTGATAAAATCGACTGCTGAATGCAAGTTTTCTGCGTTCAAAAAAAACAACTGTAAACTCAAATGCCTGTAAACGACTGTAAATTAAGTTGTGTACATGGACACATAGGAGCACATTAGGGAGAGTTCAGGGGCTGCTGAAAAAAACGCTGAACAGCTCCTAAACATGAGTTTATCAGCTGCAGTGGACATGAGCCCTAAAATTCTAAGAGATGGCTCTATGAAGGGTACACTTGCAGTACATTCAATATATCCCAGTGAATTCTGTTAAAGTAGCATTTTATATGTAAATGAAGATTATATTCAAAACCCACCAAAAAGTACAATCATAATGCGGAATTATCCATGATGTTGAACTACCTGGTTTTATGTTAAAGCTAGATTTGGAATATTTCAAGTACTAGCAGGTTGAAAATTGTTCATTGGATATTTTTCTGTCTTGCCTAGCACTTCTCTTTTTTTTTTTTTTTTTGGCATTTGTGCTAAGGTATTGGCAAGTATGATTTGTGTTACAAAGAAGTTTAATGCACTATATAGCCATCAGTTGCACCAGCATTACTGATCCGATTCTGAGCTATTTTGCTTATTGAGTGCACAGTCCCTACCTTATAGAGATCTTTGGAACTGCTGCTGTTCAGGTTTGTGACAGGTGTACTCTAAAATATATGTTGGGATTGCAGCCTCACTCCATGCTTTATTTGCCTTGGTTTGCTGTACTTGGAATATGCAACTCCGTTACTGAAAATTGTCAACCATCAGCACTGAATGAAGTTGGGAATGAGAGCACTTATGAATGAAGCATTACCTGTTAATTTTACACCCTGAACTTGCTGGAGATGGTTTCCATAGAAAATAGGTTCTTTGCAGGCCACACTGAGTGCTATATTGTTGTTCTGATTCAAGTGAACTGCCTCCTGGCTTTTCACTGGAGGTGGCCTGCAAAATTCTCTTTGTAAATATTCAGTACTATTTCAGCAACTTGTAAAGTTCACTTAAAGTAGACTTTACAGAAAGGAATATAATCGGCTTTCTTGGCCCTGTACTGTGAAGTAGGTGAAATCCATAAAGACCACACTTTGGTCTTTAAAAAAAAAAAAAAAAAAAAAAGTCCCCTGTCCCAATTCCTTCACAATTGGCCTCTTTTTTAGTATAGCATGTAGAACTGTATAAATGTACTTATTGGAAAAAAAAACACACACTGTGTAGAACACTGAGCACTAGACATGTGTATTTCATTATGATTACTTTTTTAGACAAAAATTAGATTTTCTGAGTTTTGGATGTATACGAATCCCCAAATGAACATAGTAACGAATGTCAATGAATCTGAAAAATGTTTATAGAGAAATAACGAATGCAATAGTTTTCATTCAGATGACGTCACATGAAGTGATAGTAGTTTGTGTCTATGGGGAAATGAATTCAAAATTGTGAATTTGTTCGATAATTCAGATTTGGATAATGAATGGATCTGCATTTTATTCCATTCATTAATTTGGATGCACATGATGCCAGTCGATATTGTCCAGTTGGCTAATACCATTTCTTTTGGTGGGTTGGATTAGTGTCTTAAAATATCAAATTCGTCCATTTAGATAATATATTGAATACTTAGCAATCTTCTGGAAGAACTGCAAAATTTCTCAAATCCACCTAGACCAACGAATATACTGTATGAAATTAATGGCAGACATACGAAACCGATTTCTAAAACTAATTCAACTTAACGCATATGATGAAACAAAATTCTCCAATGAACGAAAGCTTCCGAAATAAATATTTCCAGCATGCACATATCTACTGAGCAACACTTGGAACTGTTAAGTTAAAAGTGAGATGATGCTGATAAATAGCAGATTAATTAATCATCTCATTTGTGTTTTATAAAGGACTGATAGAGAAAGAATCCCTGGTTTTCCTAATGGGCTATAGAACTGTGGGCATGGTAGTTGTTTGTACACATTTTTTTAGTAAATACAAATGTGGATTATTATTATTATTATTATACAGTATTTATAAAGCGCCAATAGTTCGCTCAGCGCTGTACATTACAAAGGGGGACAGAACATGTGACAGAACAATACCAATACAATGTGATACACGAGGGGTTCGAGGGCCCTGCTCTTTCGAGCTTACAATCTAGGAGGTAAAAGCATTACCTTTGCTACATTTCTGATCTAGAGAACCCTGATGTACACACTGCATCCTCTGATTCCTTTCCGCTGTCTGTATATGCCAAGCTGATATTATGGCTGATGTGTTCAAATCTTTCTTTTTTGCTGGTCATAGAATGTATGGTATGAATCGTGTTTACTCCCAACACTGCTGGTACTGATTTGTATGTGAAGTCTCACAGAGCTTCAGAGGCTCTGAGTAAAGATGAAAAAAGACAGCAACCATGCTGTCTGAGACACCCCAAATATGATATCTCCAGAATAAACTTCTCACAGGCAATGCAGACCATATGTGTACCAAGCCGGTTCCCACAAAACTTGTATGTAATGTTTGTATTCCAAAATTCTATATTATTTATGGATAGTGATGTGATTATAGTATAAGATATTTTCTAGAAGTATGGTATACAATGGTATCACTGTTATTTATATTAGATCACTGTAAGTGAAGTTTTTGTAGCGTAATGCAAAGATCATGAAGTATGTTGGCCCAAGAGACCTATCCAGATTATAAAAGTGCAGATAAGACACTCTAAATAAGGAAAATAACTTTTTTTTAATTTTTTTATTTTTATTTTATTAGGAAACAATCCAAATTAGTGCAATATAAACTGAGATGGAATTGTGTGAAGGAAAATTGGCTGTGTTCTCCACAGCATTCTGATAGGTTCCATTTTTACATTTTTCTAGTGTACGTAAAAATCTAAAATGAAGACTCTCTCGTTGGTGCTTTCTGCAATATGATCTATGTCTCTTGGAATTGCAGCTTGTGGAATGTTTGTTGAAGCCCATCTCTGGGATACTATTAGATGGGATACTGTTAAAACTTACAACATAGGCACTCAGATCTCTCACTGTTTCCTAATGAAGCATAATTTTGGCAGGCTGGCAATCATCTAACGTAAGCACACAGCAGGTGTTACTGACCTGTTAGAAACCATCTGAAAGCCTACTTTGGGGCCTTTGTTGATATTTTTGATATTTTTGAGAATTAGTTATTGTAGAGTACACACCGCTAGAGAGGTTATAGACCATTTATTTTAAAGTTTTTACTGTTAAAGCGGAAATAAACCCTTCTATTGTTTTCAGCCAAGAAAGCTGCCATCTTGGCCTCTGTTTGATCTTCAGCTGCCATGGTGCTGCACATGTGATCAGTTATGACACCAGACATTTAATGGTTTGACAGTTTGGTTGAGAGCACAACCAATGTGACCTTTTACAATTCTGGCACATGCCTGGAATGTAACTGTTTTGTTTTTTGCAACGGTTAATTTGATGGGTTTAGTTCCATTTTAAGAACATGTCAATATTTTAATGTCTATCATCTGGACATAGGTACAATTTAAGACCATTTTTTTATCTAGATTGCCCACCACTGTTTGGTACTGTCGTTTTGTGGTCTGTTTTAACACAAAAAAAGACATTTGTTTGCAGGGTTGTTTAACCTCCTTGGCGGTATTCCCGAGTGTAGCTCGGGTAAAATGTCCGTACCAAAAGCGGTAACCCCGAGCTACACTCGGGCTTACCATGCAGCGTTGCATAGGGAGTCCCTGCAGCACTTACCTTGTCCTTCGCTCCCACAATGTGTCCCCTGCAGCGTCCCTGGCCATCTCCTCCGGCCGATGCCGGCTTCCGTGTTCCGGTCCCTGTGACGTCGGGACGTACGGGCGCCGGAACCGGCGGCAAATTTAGAAATTTTAAAAAAAATGTCATTTTTTTAAAAATGATTATTACATAGTAAAACATTGCTGTTTCAATGCATGTCACATACATTTTGTCCTTACTGCTTTGTCCTGTACCCTGCCTACATTTTGACTGTTCTTTCTGCCTGGAAACTTAGAAAAGTCCATCGCGTCCAAAAAGCGTCCCTTTACGTCAAAAGCGGTTTTAGACCAGCTAGAGAACAGCGATAGTAAATTAGAACCACTTGCAGAATTGAGTGATAATGATTTGTGGGGAAATTCGTCATCAGACACTGAAAACGATTTTGTGACTTTGCTCAGCGATGTGCGAATTTGCCTCTGTATTTCAAATTTCAGTGTTTTTGGTTTGATTATATTATTGAATTACATTTATTATTATATTATTTTTTATGATTATTTATTAAATTATAATTTATGATTTCGTGTTTCAAATTTTATCTTACCCGGGATGTTTACTAGACTCTTGTTCGGACAGATTTCAGTGAGTTATTCCTAAAAATTACAGCCTACAATAAAAAACTACATATTTCCATGCAAAAAAATGGTACCGCTTTCAGCACAAAAAATCGGAAAGAATCATACCGCCGAGGAGGTTAAACACTTTAATATCCTTTTTATTTGATTTTCTAACAAGAAGTTAGGGCCACTGTAATCTGAGAAATCGGAAGGCATTGTATCAAATTGCCATTCCTGTTGTTGGCAAAGGAAGGGGAAAATGGCCCTTAAGTAGCCCCCCCAAAATTTTTTGTTTTTGCTGTTTGTCCTAAATATCTTGACAATAAAGGTACTCTTTGACCTCCTAGTGAAAGTTGTTGTGCTACCCTATATTAGCTATATTTTAAGTTCTGAAAAAAGTTACAATAAATGTTCTTTAACCACTTGCCCTCGTGAGGATTTACCCCCTTCCTGACCAGGCCATCTTTTGTGTTACTGTGTTACGGCGCTGATATATGATATATGAGTGGTTATGCAACGCTGCATCCAAATGAAATTTACGTCCTTTTTTTCCCACAAATTGAGCTTTCTTTCGGTGGTATTTCATCGCCTGTGTGGTATGTGTTTGTTTGTTTTTTTTTTGTCTTTTTTGGCGCTATAAAAAAAAAAAGACTGACAATTTAGAGAAGAAAACAATATTTTTAACTTTTTGCTATTAAACATGTCCAGTATAAAAAAAATTAAATCAAATTTAGGCCAAAATGTATTCTGCAGCATGTCTTTGCTTAAAAAAAAATCCCAATCCGTGTAAATTAGTTTACGTGACAGTTATACCGTTTACAAATGGCGGTATAAATACTGGAATTTTTTTCTCTTTCTACCAGTAAAAGTGGCGATCAGCGACTTCTAGCGGGACTGCGGCGGCCATTCTGACACTGGGGGGAACTGACTTGGTGTCAGACACCAATACAGTGATCAGTGCTAAAAAAGCACGGACACTGTACTTATTAGTGTGCAGGGAATGTTTTACTAGGGGGTGATTATCTGTGTTTCACTGTAATAACACTGCTGTGCACAGCCATCCAGAGCAGTGTACCCAAGCTGATAGGGAGGAGAACTGTTAGTAAACAAAACAGTCCTCCTCCCCTTCAGAGATGCTCGGTAATCACCGGGTGTGACGGGAGTGACTTTTGGGTTTCGGGGGACCTCTGTATCTCCCCAAATCATTATGTTTAACCCACCCTGTGCTTGTTAAGGATTACAGGGTGTGTATGTGAATGTCTGAGTCCTGTGTATAGTGTGTGTCCCTTTGTCTAGGCCACATGGCTGTCCATTGTCTACTACCATGTGCTACCCCCCATTGTGCTGTGTCTTCCTGTCCAGAGAACTATTATGGGATGTACTGTTTGTATTGGTGTGGGGGTTGGTCAATGTCCTTTGCCACATGGTTGCATCTCATTGTTCTTTGTCTGGTTGGATGGGGAGGGGTGATGAGGTGTTTCCTGCCTATACTGTAGCCCTTCCACCTGAGAGGGTGGGCTGATGATGTATTTCCTGTTCCTGGTTGTGTTTCCCCGCCCTCTGTATATATTCTGTGTTTTGTGTAAAATAAAAGTAGTTGGCTTCCTGTTTTAGTAAGAGCTGGGTGTTGTCTATTTTCCTGAGGGATTTCAAGGGTGTGGTCCGTGGATGGTGTTCGGACAGGGGAAGTTGTGCTATAACGGAGAAACTCAGTGCGGTCTGGGTTCCGGTTCCGTTACACCGGGCGCCAGCGGGTAATAATTGGCTGGGAGCCGATAAGTCGTGAATGGTGGCACGGGTAGGGCTCACGTACGCCCCCCTACCCGGAAATGCAAAATCACGTGTGTATATATACGTGATTTTGCGCTCCCGTGTTACCCTGTGAAAGTAGTTCTGCTATAGGGCGGTCGGGAAGTGGTTAATACCTGCTCCCTGTAAAAGTAGGCTCTCTGCATTGAAATGAAAGTATTAAAGTGGAATTCCAGGCCACACCTAACTAATCTTAAAAATGCTCTCTCCCCCCACCTATGGTGACTAACCTGTGTAAGAAAGATGTATATACTTCCCATTTTCAGGACGCTAAGGTCAGGTCACATGATCCCCTGTATCAGGCAGTGGTAGCTGCAGGAGAGAGCGCTCAACAATGGCTGGAATTCCTGGGAGCAGTGATGTCACCCATAGGCTCCTACTGCCCGTTGGTTGTCCGCGCTCCCTCCTCTCCCCTGCATCCACCGTTGGCTGACACAGCAGCTGGAAACTACATCTTTCTTAGGGTAGTCAGCCTGGTGTTGGAAGGAGGGAGGGGGCATTTTTAGGATTAGTAAGGTGTAGCCTGGAATTCCAAATTAAGTCTGTGAAATGTTCTTATCAGAATAGTATGTAGGTCCAGATATTTTGGACTTTAAAGCGGAATTTCACTCTCTTATTCAACATGGGACATTTTATTTTTGTTCTTTTACATTTGTTTAGCTACTTCCTGGTTTCCATACCTAGGCAAATGATGTCATAAATCCCAAGAGCCCTCAGGAGGGTTCTCAGCTCAGCCTATGTTTGAGCGAAGAGCACATAGATTCCAGGAAGTAAATGATACATGAATCATTTGCCCTTACTCAAGATGGCCACTGCCAGAAATGCCAGGGGGTGTTGGTTTTTTTTTTTTTTTTTTTTTTCTTTCAAAATGATTTTTCAGCAAAATAATGCATGGAGACATGGATGGATGGGTGAGTTTGCTTTGAATTTAAAAAAATGAATTAGCATTTTCGGTTTGTGGCTCTCAGATGCAGTGTAGTTACATAATTAACTAGCTGCCGACCGCAGATAGCTGAATGACGGCTGCACTGCGGCCGGCCAGTTCTGAGTGGACGTCATATGACGTCCTCCCAGAACGCGCTCTCCTGCGCGCCCACCCGGCGATCTCTGTGATCGCTGTGTCCTACGAACACAGCTGATCACGTGATGTGGTAAAAGGCCAATCACAGCGGCCTTTTACCACGTGATCAGCGGTGTCCAATGACACGCTGATCAGAGGGAAATGCAAGTGCCGGTTCTCGGCTGCACTTTCCTCACGCTGTCAGATCGTGAGGAAAGTACTGCCGAGAACCGGCAGTTGTCAGAGCGGGGATCGGCACCGATCATCAGTGCCCTGATGATCGGTGCCCAGCAGTGCCACCCGCAAGTTCCACCCACCTGTGCCCAGCAGTGCGCCCACTAGCTCCGCCCAGCAGTGCACCCACCTGTGCCACTCTGCAGTGTCACACACCTGTGCCCAGAAGTGCCACCTACCTGTGCCCAGCAGTGCCACCCACCTGTGCCCACCCACCAGTGCTGTCCACCAGTGCCACCCGCCAGTGCAGCCCAGCAGTGCTGCCAGTCAGTGCCACCAGTCAGTGCCCAGCGGTTGTGCCAGTCAGTGCCGCCAGTCAGTGCCCAGCAGTGATGCCAGTCAGTGCCGTCTATCAGTACCCATCATCAGTGTCACCTATCAGTGCCGCCTATCAGTGCTGCATATTAGTGCCGCCTATCCGTGACACCTCATTAGTGCTGTCTATCAGTGCCGCCTATCCGTGCCACCTCATTAGTGCCGCCTATCAGTGCCCTTTAGTGCCGCCTATCAGTGCCCATCAGTGCCGCCTATCAGTGCCCATCAGTGCTGCCTCATCAACGCACATCAGTGAAGGAGAAAAATTACCTGTTTGAAAAATTTTATAACAGAAACAAAGAAACTTTTTTTTTTTCAAATTTTTTGCAATTTTTTTATTTATAGCGCAAAAAGTAAAGCGCCCAGTGGCAATTAAATACCACCAAAAGAAAGCTCTATTTGTGAGAAAAAAATGATCAAAATTTCATATGGGTACAATGTTGCATGACCGCGCAATTGTCAATCAAAGTGCGGCAGCGCTGAAAGCTGAAAATTGGCCTGGTAAATAAGGGGGTATAAGTGCCTGGTAGGCAAGTGGTTAAAAATAAAATAATTCCTCCTGCAGGTAAAAGGAATATTGTGCTAGTATGTATTGCATACTAGCACATTATGAAAGACTCGCCTTGAAACCTAGCCCTCTAGAGCAGTGGTTCTCAACCTTTCTAATGCCGCGACCCCTTAATACAGTTCCTCATGTTGTGGTGACCCCCAACCATAAAATTATTTTCATTGCTACTTCATAACTGTAATTTTGCAGTGGGAGGAGTAGTGCCATGTCATTGGTGTCAGTGGAAGGAGTAGTGCCCCATCACTGATGTCAGTGGGATGAATAGTGCCCCATCACTGATGTCAGTGGGATGAATAGTGCCCCATTGTTGGTATCAGTGGGAGGAATAGTGCCCCATCGTTGGTATCAGTGGGAGGAATAGTGCCCCATCGTTGGTATCAGTGGGAGGAATAGTGCCCCATCGTTGGTATCAGTGGGAGGAATAGTGCCCCATCACTGGTGTCAGTGGGATGAATAGTGCCCCATCACTGGTGTCAGTGGGAGGAATAGTGCCCCATCACTGGTGTCAGTGGGATGCATAGTGCCCCATCGTTGGTATCAGTGGGAGGAATAGTGCCCCATCACTGATGTCAGTGGGAGGAATAGTGCCCCATCACTGGTGTCAGTGGGAGGAATAGTGCCCCATCGTTGGTGTCAGTGGGAGGAATAGTGCCCCATCGTTGGTGTCAGTGGGAGGAATAGTGCCCCATCGTTGGTATCAGTGGGAGGAATAGTGCCCCATCGTTGGTATCAGTGGGAGGAATAGTGCCCCATCGTTGGTGTCAGTGGGAGGAATAGTGCCCCATCGTTGGTGTCAGTGGGAGGAGTAGTGCCCCATCATTGGTGTCAGTGGGGGGAGTAGTGCCCCATCATTGGTGTCAGTGGGGGGAGTAGTGCTCCATCACTGGTGTCAGTGGGGGGAGTAGTGCCCCATCACTGGTGTCAGTGGGAGGAGTAGTGCCCCATCACTGGTGTCAGTGGGAGGAGTAGTGCTCCATCACTGGTGTCAGTGGGAGGAATAGTGCCACATCATTGGTGTCAGCGGGGGGAGTAGTGCCCCATCATTGGTGTCAGCGGGGGGAGTAGTGCCCCATCATTGGTGTCAGTGGGGGGAGTAGTGCCCCATCATTGGTGTCAGTGGGGGGAGTAGTGCCCCATCATTGGTGTCAGTGGGGGGAGTAGTGCCCCATCATTGGTGTCAGTGGGAGGAATAGTGCCCCATCACTGGTGTCAGTGGGGGGAGTAGTGCCCCATCACTGGTGTCAGTGGGAGTAGTGCCCCATCACTGGTGTCAGTGGGAGGAATAGTGCCCCATCATTGGTGTCAGTGGGAGGAATAGTGCCCCATCATTGATGTCAGTGTGGTGGAGGGGAGAATAGTGCCCCATCGTTGGGGTCAGGGGGGGGGGAATAGTGTCCCATCGTTGGTGTCAGTGGGGGGAGGAATAGTGCCCCATCATTGGTGTCAGTGGGAGGAATAGTGCCCCATCATTGATGTCAGTGTGGTGGAGGGGAGAATAGTGCCCCATCATTGGGGTCGGGGGGGGGGGGAAATAGTGCCCCATCGTTGGTGTCAGTGGGGGGAGGAATAGTGCCCCATCGTTGGTGTCAGTGGGGGGAGGAATAGTGCCCCATCGTTGGTGTCAGTGGGGGGAGGAATAGTGCCCCATCGTTGGTGTCAGTGGGGGGAGGAATAGTGCCCCATCGTTGGTGTCAGTGGGGGGAGGAATAGTGCCCCATCGTTGGTGTCAGTGGGGGGAGGAATAGTGCCCCATCGTTGGTGTCAGTGGGGGGAGGAATAGTGCCCCATCGTTGGTGTCAGTGGGGGGAGGAATAGTGCCCCATCGTTGGTATTAGTGACACAAATGATGGGGCACTATTCCTCCCACTGACACCAATGATACTTACTTTGCTGACCCCTGCTCCAGCCTGGGCTCGCTCTCTCACTTACCTGTCAGCTGTCTTCCTTCTCTGGCCGCTCTCCTCTTCACTCGCTCCGGCAGCTCCCTCGGTCTTCTTTGATGTACGCGCGCTGCCACTCTGCTCCTCCTCTCCAAGCTCCACCTCCTCGCCGGTGATTGGCCGCCTGTGTGCCTCTCCTGAGCTACAGTTCCGGTGGCCAATCAGCGGCGAGGAGGCGGAGCTGCTGAGCGATCCCGGAGGTGTGGCCAGGTGACAGCAGCGTATCATCCCGCCCACACATCGCCGGAGACAGCAGCGGTGTCTCGGTTCCTAAGACCATCGGAAATATGTGTTTTCCGATGGTCTTAGGCGACCCCTGGGAAATGGTCGTTCGACCCCCAGGTTGAGAACCGCTGCTCTAGAGGCATGCTGTCACCGCTGCAAAGGCTTCCATCTTCACCCGGTCTTCCTTCTGGGTTCCTGAGCTGCAGCTTGAATGGCCGCACCGGAATGACAACACTCCCACATATGCGCATGGGAGTCACGGCCACGGCACAGAGCACTGAAGGAACGGCACGGGTATGCTGTTCCTTCAGAGCTCAAGCGCTGGTGATGTCACCAGCTGCCACTCACTAGAATATCTCCTAAACTTTGCACGTTTAGGAGATATTAATTTTACCTACAGATAAGCTTTATTATAAGTTTACCTATAGATAAAAATAAGAAAATAGAATTTACTACCACTTTTTAATGTAAATGTCTTCCTCAACAACCATAAATTTATATAAATCTGCTATGTGTGCACAAAATACCTTTTACAAACCTGGATATAACCTTGTAAAATTAGCCTTGGTGTGCTTCATATAACCTATACAGAGAGCAAAGTTGTGAGAGGAACCTAGCAGACCCACCCACTACAGCCTGTCTATAGAAAACTACAGGGGGATGTATACAAGACCTGTTAGCCTTCACAACAAAGGAGAGCAGCAATGACCAGTCTTAAAGTGTTACTGAACCCACAACAGTAAAATCAGTTGTGTATACACAGTAAAGCATGCTTGTTACCCTCACTGCGGAACCTAAGGGGTTAATCCTCTGCTTTGTGTAAAAATGCCCTTTGATCCTTTCTTTTATGTTCTTCCCCTTTTTACAAGCGGCCACCTCTTATCTGCTAATAAGACAGACTGAACTGTAGGCATTTTGCAAATGCTCAGTTTGGTGTGTATTGCTAGAGAGGGGTTTTTTGTTTTGTTTTTTCTTGGGAGAGTGCATGTGATCAGCACAGGGACAATGAGCCCTGGTCAGACAGAGGCCAGGGGTTTTGCTTCCTGCTAGAGCAAAATGAAAACTCCTCCTACAAGCTTCAGCTAGTGCTGGGCCGGACACTGATAGAAGTCACAAGACTACTCTAACTTCTGATAGGAAAAGGTATTTAGCAGTTTATATTTACTAAAATAATTGCATTTCCATGTTGTGTGTACTGTGGGAGACCAGATATAGTGAATGCAGGGTCCTGGGTTTAGTGATACTTTAATGGCATTATGTGGTAGCATGCACCACATACTAGCACATTATGACAGACTTCCCTGTAAAGTGGACACCTCACGCTGTCACAACTGCCCGGGCTTCCATCTTCACCCAGTCTTCTTCCAGGTTCAAGGGCTCCCCCCATTTGAATAGTTGATCCACACACAGGATTCACAATCACAGCACAACGCTCTGGAATGATGTCACATTCAGTGTGCCCTCAATGCAGAGCACAGTGCATATGTGCCGGTGATGTCACCGCCAGCAGAAATTGTGAATATCTCCTAAACCGTGTACATTTAGGAGATATATTTAATGTATCTACAGGCAAGCTTTATTATAAGCTCACCTGTAAGTACAAGTGACCAAGAAGAGTTTACTATTGCTTTAAAGAATGTGTACATTATATTTGAAAAAAACTCTGTTAAGCCTTAGGCTGGCCATAGACTGAGCAAATTCCTTTCCTGCAACCACGAGCTGATTCCCCCATCAGCACAGACAGTTCACTGAAGATGATCTGTGAATCATGGGTGCAATGTCAGGCTCCTGCAGACATGGCCTTCTGTTTTCTGCCCATACCTCTGTGCAAGCTTTCATTTTGAAAGCTGGAGGAAGTATCAATGAGCTATGTACTGTGGAAGACCAGGTACAGTGAATTTGGTGTCCTGGGTTTAGTAACCCTTTAAGTACAGGAATCAGAAATAAAGGACACTATGGGGTTTATTTACTAAAGCTGGAGAGTCCAAAATCAGACTCCCTTCTGCATAGAAACCAATCGGCTTCTAACCTCCGCTTGTTCAATGAAGCTTTGGCAATGAAACCTGGAAGCTGATTGGTTTCTATGCAGAAGGGAGTCTGATTTTGGACTCTCCAGCTTTAGTAAATAAACCCCTAAGAGTCAAGTAGGAATAGACATGCCTCTTTTATTTAGACAATAGTGGTCTACGCTGGATTTCAGCAAGAAGTGCAACTCTGAGCTTGTCAAGCCACTTTTTACTTAGGTTATGACTGATAACTTGCTGTCTGCATACACAAATCTGGTAAGACCAGTAAAATTACATCATCTGATGTACGTGTGGAAGCAAACATATTTTAGTTCAGGAAATGAACAATGCACATTAGTTGTAGATGAAAAAGGCTGATCATGTGATGTCTTTAAGTGATTGGATGCCGGCAAACATATTTCTTTTTTTCCTTTTCAGGGAAAATCTAAGTGTTCTAGTTATAAATGTTTTCACACAAGATTCATGTAGCCTTCACACAGGATTCACACTTTTTTATTATTGGATTTAATTGTAAAACTATGTGAATCTTTGTTGAAATTTTAGTGAATTGTGTATGAACAAAATGTATATATGCAACCCTGAGGCTTCGGTCACACTGAATCAGACTTTAACCGCTTTCCTGCTACTCTATAGCAGAAATACTGACACAGGGTGGCAGGGGTGCAAAAAAGCGTGTGTGTGTGTGTATATGTATGTGTGTATATATATATATGTGTGTGTGTGTGTGTGTGTGTGTATATGTGTGTATGTATGTATATGTGTGTATGTATGTATGTATGTATATATATATATATAAAATGTGTATATGTGTGATTTTGCATTTCTGGGTAGGGGGCGCATGCACCTCCATAGGCGGCCTCATCTGTCAATTACTAGGTCCCGTCTGGTGATTCCCCACTGGCACCCGATGATCGCCATGTATCATGGACAGGGGAGAGACCTGTAAGTAAACCATACAGATCTCTCCCATCAGCTCCTGCACACTGCTTTTGTATGGCTCTGCATAGCAGAGACATACAAAGCAGCGTGCTTACATTGTAAAGCACAGACACACAGCACACAGTAAAACAGCACACAGATAACTCTGAGATCACTCCAGATGTTAACCCCTTCCTGCCCAGAGCCATTAGTACAGAGTCAAGGCATTTTATTAGCACTGATCACTGTATTGGTGTCACTGGGGATGTCAGTGACAGTCAGTTCCCCTCCCATAGTGTCAGAATGCCCGACGCAGTCCCGCTATAAGTCGCTGATCACCGCCATTACTAGTATAAAAAAATAAATAACTAAAAAATTCCAGTATATATATACCGCCATTTGTAAACACTATAACTTTCATGTAAACCAATTAATTTACATGTATTGTGATTTTATTTTTTTTTTTTTTTTTTTTTTTTTTTTAGCAAAGACATGGAGCAGAATACTTTGCGGCCTAAAATTTATGATGACATTTTTTTTTCTAATTTTACTGGACATATTTAAGAGCAAAAAGTAAAAAATATTGTTTTTGTTTTTTTTTTTTTCCTGTCAAAATTGTTTGGTTTTTTTTTTTTTTAATAGCGCAAAAAATAAAAAACTCAGATGCAATCAAATACCACCGAAAGAAAGCTCTATTTGTGAGGAAAAAAATACATAAATTTCAGTTAACCACTTGCCTACCAGGCACTTATACCCCCTTATTTACCAGGCCAATTTTCAGCTTTCAGCGCTGCCGCACTTTGATTGACAATTGCGCGGTCATGCAACGTTGTACCCATATGAAATTTTGATCATTTTTTTCTCACAAATAGAGCTTTCTTTTGATGGTATTTAATTGCCACTGGGCGCTTTACTTTTTGGTCTATAAATAAAAAAAGTGCAAAAAATTTGAAAAAAAAAAAAGTTTCTTTGTTTCTGTTATAAAATTTTTCAAACAGGTATTTTTTCTCCTTCACTGATGTGTGTTGATGAGGCGGCACTGATAGGCGGCACTGATGGGCACTGATAGGCAGCACTAAAGGGCACTGATAGGCAGTACTAATGAGGTGGCACGGATAGGCGGCACTGATAGACAGCACTAATGAGGTGTCACGGATAGGCGGCACTAATATGCAGCACTGATAGGCAGCACTGATAGGTGACACTGATGATGGGTACTGATAGACAGCACTGACTGGCATCACTGCTGGGCACTGACTGGCGGCACTGACTGGCACAACCGCTGGGCACTGACTGGTGGCACTGACTGGCAGCACTGCTGGGCTGCACTGGTGGGTGGCACTGGTGGGCGGGCACAGGTGGGTGGCACTGGTGGGCACAGGTGGGTGGCACTTCTGGGCACAGGTAGGTGGCACTGCAGAGTGGCACAGGTGGGTGCACTGCTGGGCACAGGTGGGGGCACTGCTGGGCACGGGTGGGCGGAGCTAGTGGGCGCACTGCTGGGCACAGGTGAGCGGAACTTGCGGGTGTCACTGCTGGGCACCAATCATCAGGGCACTGATCATCAGTGCCCTAATGATCGGTGCCGATCCCCGCTCTGACAACTGCCGGTTCTCGGCAGTACTTTCCTCACGATCTGACAGCGTGAGGAAAGTGCAGCCGAGAACCGGCACTTGCATTTCCCTGTGATCAGCGTGTCATTGGACACCGCTGATCACGTGGTAAAAGGCCGCTGTGATTGGCCTTTTACCACATCACGTGATCAGCTGTGTCCGTAGGACACAGCGATCACGGAGATCGCCGGGTGTGCGCCCCCTGGGGCGCGCAGGAGAGCGCGTTCTGGGAGGACGTCATATGACGTCCACCCAGAACTGGCCAGCCGCAGTGCAGCCGTCATTCGGCTATCTGCGGTCGGCTACTAGTTAAAGTAACGCAGTGCTGTATCGCAAAAAAATGGCCTGGTCAGGAAGGGAGGTAAATCGTTTGGAGGGCAAGTGGTTAAGGTTAGTTAGCGCTTTAAACAAACATAACGTGTGAGGTTGTATGCAGTAGTTTCTAAAAGTGGCTATTGTTCTTCACAAACAAAAACTTTAATGGTGTTTACTATAAAATAGCCGTTCTAGTATAATGATAGGTGCTTAGTCTTTAGAATACAATTTGTGAACAGTGCTTATTATGGAAATTTTTCAGTTTATTGTTTCATGATTTTGTCTGCAGCTATTCCAGACAGAACTCTAAAAAACATATTGTGCACTTTTACTAATTACCGAAAGCAGACTGGAATGTTATTTGTGCTGAGCATAGTTGATTTTAAACATTTTGCTTTCTGTAAAACTGAGTAGGCCGGTAAATAATCACTGTGTATAAACATGTTAAAAAAAACAAAACAAGTGCGTAATAAACCTAATCTCAAAAATCTTTTACAACTTTTAAAGCCTAACTCCAGGAATTAGAAAAATGTATCTTTGCAGTGGGTTCCCACCCCCGCACTTCAACAGTTAAATGTTTGTCTAGGCCTAGGGGGTAGAGGAACAGGCAGGGCTACTTACTATATCCCCCACTCCGGCCAACTCCAGTACCTCCCTGAAGCTCTGGTCTGTGAGCAGTCCCTTGCTATCATCTCAAACAACTCAGGGCTATTTACTCTGCATCCCATATAGTGGAGGCAAGCGTGTGACTGCAGCTTAGCGAAAAGGCTGCAGGGGACCAATCACACGACTGGAGGGACATTGCTGGAGCGTGGGATAAAGTAGGCATTGATCTTTTTTCCTGCACCCTTAGACATAGACATAAAGGGCGTTTAACCCTTGGAGTGCAGGGGGGTTCCACTGCAAGGGTAGATTTTTTTTTTTTTTTTTTCCCGTAAGGCTAGGTTCACACTGAAGCTGTCTCTGAAAAGTGAGGCTATCCTTCTGCCTCCCCAGTTTGCTTTTATTCCTCTGCCATCAAGCAATTTTAAATGGAACGAATGCTCCTCAACAATCAGGCAAGCATTTTGGCTTGTGGTTGCAGCACAGTTCCATTGATATGAATGACCAAATTTGGCAGGCGGTGTCACTTGTCAACTTGCCAAGCTGCAAGCAATTTGCAGCGGGTTGCGCACACAGCCTAACCCTGCTCACAGATTTTCCAGCTTGCAGGACAACAATCTAAGCACCAGGAGACTAACATTCACCAATCGCAGCATCTTCTGTAGTAATACTGACCTTTAAGGAATGTTTGTGATATTTGCTGCCACGTCCAAATAGGAATGCACAGAGTTTAAATTATAGTAACTTTCTTCAACAAGCAAATTATTTTCTAATTTCTGATTGGAGCATGTTGCTATTTTGCTATATAGAGAGCACAGGGGGCCATGAAGATTATCAGCACTCCTCTACTCATAGACCCTCCACCAGGCCTGCACAGAGCTCTGTACACTGAGAGCATTAGGGGCACAGCTACCATGGGGGTACTGACATTTATCAGTGCTTCTTGAGACACGCATCTATTTTAGAATTAACTCATTTTCTGTCTATTTTTAATTACTTTTGATCATTGCATTCATGATCTCAAAATACATGTATGCATGGTAAGCTCAATGGAGGTAGGAGAACATTTCCCAGGTCTGCTCTGCATGCCTAGAGCACAGTATCCCCCAGGTGACATTGGCCCTGTACACTGATCTCTGCCCATCTACACCACCTTCATCTGTATAAATCCCCCCAACCTGCAATATTGCCCTATCCCTCCTATCTCCCTTCCCCTCTTCATTTCTATGGTCCTGGGAGTCCGAAAGCGATGTCATAACATCACGTCTGGTTTTGGAAAATGTAAACACTGCAATTTTTTCTGGACATTAGAGATCTATTTTTGTTTTTTTTTTGATCTCCAGCATAGAGGAGAGATCTGGGGTCATATAGACCCCAGATATCTCCATAAAGAGGACCTATCATGTCTTATTTCTCAGCCTTTCACAAGGGATGTTTACATTTCTTGTGACAGGAATAAAAGCGATAAAAAAAAAAATTAAAAGGGACAGTGTAAAAATTAAAAAATAAATAATAAAAATGTTAAAACATCTCTGTCCCCCTGTGCTTGCGTGCAGTGGTGAACGCATACGTAGGTTTCTCCCGCATATGTAAACTGTGCTTGAACCAGACATGTAAGGTATTGCATCGAATGGTATTATAAGAGCAATAATTCTAGCACCAGCTCTCCTTTGCAACTCAAAACTGGTAATCTGTAAAAAAAAATTTTTTAAATCTTTGCCTATGGTGATTTTTTAAGTACTGTAGTTTGGCACCATTCCATGAGCATGTGCAATTTTAAAGCATGGCATGTTGGGTATATATTTACTTGCTGTAATGTCCTCTTTTATATTTTACCAATAAGTGGGTCGAATATTGTGTTTTTGTTGTTGCGATTTTTTTTTTTTTTTTCTGGATTAAAAATAATTAGTGTATTTTTCCCCAAAAATTTGCGTTTGAAAAACCACTGTGTAAGTACTGTGCAAAAATTGCAATGCCCACCATTTTATTCTCTAGGGCCTCTGCTGAACGAAAAAAAAAAATGTTTGTGGATTACAAGTAATTTTCTAGCAAAAAAAAAATTGATTTATACATGTAGGAGAGAAATGTCAGAATTGGCCGTTTTTGTGTCTGATTGTGTACCCTGATCACCCAAAGGTTTGCAGGAAAGTCTTAGGGCTCATGTACACAGGATGTTTGGAGAACATTTCTGAATGCTGGAAATTGACAGCAGCAAATTGCAGGTTAAAAAACGTCTGTTTTGCAGCGTTTGCATACTGCGTTTATGTGCGTTTGCGTTTTAGAAGCGTTTTTTAAAGATGAGTACAGGAGAACCTCCCAAATGCCCAGAATGCACTGAAAAGTGGTAAATTATCTATTCCAGACTGTTTCAGGGAAATACACAGAGTAGAATAAGACACAGCAGTATGTGTTGACATTAGCTAGGTGTGAGTTGCTCATTAACATTTGTTTTGTTTCCAAGGGTGGGACAGGTGTTTGGTGGAGGGAGTCATTAAGGCCACCTGGCAGGGGGTCTTCATGAGGAATTTGAGGTGTGAATGGTCATTAACATATCATTTGTTTCCAAGGGTGGGAGAGGTCTGAGGTATGAATTGGTCATTACAATGTGTGACAAGCTTGGTAGGGACATCCTGTGTTCAATGTTTTGTCCATCTGAGCACCTTGAAAGTGCTTTGCATGCATTTTTCATGATGAAAAAAGGTTCTGGCCAGCATTGGGAATTGGAAGAGTTAAACAAAATTTTCAAATGCTTATAAACGCGATTTGCCGCGTTTAGCTGCATTTACAAGCGTTTTGCGTCTGAAACGCTGATAAAATCGATGTCTGAATGCAAGTTTTCTGCGTTAAAAAAACGACTGTAAACTCAACTGCCTGTAAACAAAGTTGTGTAGATGGACACATAGGAAACCATTCGGGTGAGTTCAGGCGCTGCTGAAAAAACCGCTGAACAGCTCCTAACCGTGAGTTTAGCAGCTGCAGTGTACATGAACCCTTACTACCTACCTATCAAGTGTAGCTGACCATTTCAGTCTCCTTTGTGTCTGCACCATCCCTATTACCCAGATTAGAAGCCCCTTGGCAGCTAGAGTTGTCCTGCAATTTTCATCCAATTGGTATGTTTTTTTTCTTTCAGACTGAGAACTTACTGCCTGCCTGGCTTCCTTCATGTGTCTCCACTACACCTCTCTAGTTTTTTTTTTTTTTGATAGATTAGGGAGGGGTTAAAATCGCGGTCAGTTTTATTTTTGCTATCTATTTATTATTAGTCCTCTGGGCGGTTTTAAAATGCCGGTAGCGTTCGCTGTATAAAGTCACGTTAAAAACGCAAGTTATTCTGCATTTTGTTTTTTTTTATTTTTTAGCGGTTTTTACATTAGCGTTCTGCCACATTTTGCCCTGTTTTTCCTTGTTAGCTTTTTTAGTGTTTTTTACACAAAAAAAATTTGGGCTCAAAAACACCAGTTTTGTACTGCATGTACCAGCGTTCGAGTGTTTTTACAGCTATAAAACTCCTCTTGAAACCCACTAGTTCTGTTTTTTTTTTCTTTTTTTTTTTTTTTTTTCCAGCCAAAAAGCACTGATTAAAACCTATGTGTGCATGGACACATAAGATAACATTGTGGGGAGTTTACTGGCTGTAGAAAAAAAATGCCAGTAGCCAAAAACAGCAGCTGTAAAAATGTCCAGTGTGCATGAGGCCTAAGGGAGATTTTACTTCAGTTGCTGTCCTGAATATTCGACAGGAAGTGAGAGGACTTCAATGCGAGGGAACTTAGACAGTTCTCACGGGAGCAAGTGTTCCCACAGGAAAAAGTCCCCCTTTCAATCTCCTATGACACTGGTGATAACACAAAATTTTGCTTTAACCTCCCTTTTCTTCCAGATAACACTGGTAATAAGGCCAACTGGAGAGAGTGAATCTCCCGAACGCCTAACCCCTTACTATTCTATCCAAATCCAAAAAAAGTTTTTTCTTCTTTAGTTACACAGTGGCCTTGTGGTGTTTGAGTAAGGGACTTACGGTATTAATTCTCCTCTGAAAAATGATGAAAAACTTTCTTGTGCTATAGAAATCGAAAATAAAGACCTAAAATTGTACATGAACATACTTTATGCTCACTTTATGGTTGGATTTTTTTTTAATCCTGGTTTATATTATTTAATCTCTAATTGCTTCTCAACAGAATCCTCCACGACTTTGAAGCCTCTCGTTAATGATGCTTTTTTTAGTGTGTTAGAAAGGAAAGAAATCTTCCTTTTTTCTTTATTCCTTTTTTTTTTTTTGTCTTTGAGGATGTTTTTTTGCTTCCTGAAAAATGTAAATCTTGGGAGTCACATGTTGCCTCCAAGTGCCCATGATCTCTTACTGCTTATAGTGTATCTAAGAAAAAAATGTAGTGCATTGCAGCTTATCAGTCCTAAGATAAGGTAGCTGCATTCATTTTTTCTTTTTTCAAGCTAAGAACATTTTCAGCAAGCACACAATATACTTGTTACTGTTGCAAGAAATGCAGTGTCCTTGTCACTTCCTGTGAGCTAAGGAGAACAAACAACCATATTTTTCTTTTGTAAACAACTAATTCTATCAATCTTCAGGAAATGAAGATGAACAAATGTTTAAAATCCAACTTGGCAACCATTGCTCCTGGCTCCCTCTATAGATATAGAAGTGATTTTAGCTACCCAGGGACAGGACATGTATTCACAGGATTGCCGGGTGAAAATAAAGGAATAAAAGAAAGCTAACCCAGCTACCACAAATCAGGGCTGTTAAGCTAAAAATACGTTTTTTTGGGGAGTTTAGAAATGCTTTAAACCCACGCATTGCCAAATTCTAAATTTGTGATTGGTCGCATTAATAGGGAAATAGCGTAGAGTGTAGCCCAAATTCATATAAGGGTTGCCGGGTAAAAAATAAAGAAATAAAAGTGCTGTGCAAACTGTTGGCGCTATATAAATCCTAAAATAAATAGTGGTGCAGCGCATTACAACAAGACATACAAGATCAGTATAAAGATCAGTATAAAAAGTCTGTATTGATCCAAATAGAGATCTGAGTGTATGAGTATGATGATCACTTCAAATTAGATGAGGTTCCAGAAGGAGATTAGCATGGGAGCAGATGATTAACCAGGAAAGTGTATAATTCCAGTGGTGTGCGGTGGTGTAGTAAAAATGCAAACTCACCAGAAACGCTATTTAAAAGCGCATTGGACAATATTATCCGGCTTAAAGAACTCCCGTCAAAAGGAACCTGGTCTGGTCTGAACGGTATCCACCTCTGATGATATGGGGGCATCACCCCTTCTGATGACCTATATGAAACGCGTTAAGGAGGAGCCCCACTACCCAGAGACGCCAAGCCGCCGGATTACGGAGGTCTGGTGGCCACTACAACATTAGGACTCATTAGTAACTTTACCAGCACAGGTTTTCATTGTTTCTCATATCTTATCTCCACAAGATGACCTTTTAAAACACGTGTGTACCCCTTTTTACCCATTTTAATGAATCATGTTGGATACTACACTATGAGATCCCCTCCCTTTTTTGTCTCCACCGTGAGCATTTAACCCCCAGGATCCAGGTGTTACTTTAACCAGATGACGAATCATGCTGTATGACCAGACCCTAAGAGGACGAGTTATGCTGCATGACCAGACCCACCTTCTAACTACAGAAAGGGACCTCTGATTTGACATCACCCCCTACATCATCAGAGGTGGATTCCGTCCAGACCAGACCAGGTTCCTATTTGATGGGCGTTCTTTAAGTTGGATAATATTGTCCAATGCGCTTTTAAATATCGTTTCTGGTTACTACACCACCGCACACCACTGGAGTTATACACTTTCCTAGCTAATCATCTGCTCCCATGCTAATCTACTTCTGGAACCTCATCTAATTTGAAGTGATCATCATACTCATACACTCAGATCTCTATTTGGATCAATACGGACTTTTTATACTGATCTTGTATGTCTTGTTGTTATGCGCTGCACCACTATTTATTTTAGAATTTTCAGAGAGGATTTGTAGGTCCTTATTTGTGCATCTGCTGCTTATACATTTAGCGCTCGCTGACATCCTTACTTCAGTTGCTATATAAATCCTGTATAATAATAATAATGTATAATAATAAAAGAAAGTTAACCCACCTACCGCAAATAAGGACTGGTAAGCTAAAATTAGTTTTTTTGGGGGATTTAGATATGCTTTAAGCCCATGCATTGCCAAATCATAAATTGTGATTACGCAATTTTCTCTATTTCCCTATTAATGCGACCAATCACAATTTATAATTTGGCAATGCATGGGCTTAAAGCATATCTAAATCCCCCCCAAAAAAACACATTTTAGCTTACGAGTCCTTATTTGTGGTAGCTGGGTTAACTTTCTTTTTTTATTATTATTATAATACATTATTATTATACAGGATTTATATAGTGCCAACAGTTTGTGCAGCACTTTTAGTACTTTATTTTCACCTGGCAACCGTTCTATGAATTTGGGCTACACTCTACGCAATTTTCTCTATTTCCCTATTAATGCGACCAGAGTGTAGCCCAAATTCATATAAGGGTTGCCGGGTGAAAATAAAGAAATAAAAGTCCTGCGCAAACTGTTGGCGCTATATAAACCCTGTATTATAATAATAATGTATAATAACTAAAAATTAACCTAACTACCACAAATAAGGACTGGTAAGCTAAAATTAGTTTTTTTGGGGGATTTAGATATTCTTTAAAACCTTGTATTGCTAAATTTATAAATTGTGATTGGTCACATTAATAGGAAAATAGGGAAAATTTGTAGCCCAAATTAGTATATGGGTTTATTTCATGCCAGTATAACACAGACTGAGCAGAAGTACTTCCTTCGTGCATTTCTAGGTCCAGATTATTAAATAGACCATTTTGAAGCTATAATCGGGAGTATATACAGTAAATATATAGTATATGTATTTTTGTCATATCGCCTGTTGGCTGAATGAATTACAACTCTGTTGCAAGCACTTTTCCCGTTCCATAAACATGAAAAGCTGTAATGTCTGGCAGTTGGTGAACTGGTTGCTTCAATAGTTCTTTTATTTATCGTTTTAATGTTCCTCATTCAGATCTTGTGGTAGTAAAAACTACATACAGAAAATGCATTTACACAAGCGTTTCTCATGTACTGTATATTTCCAGTAACCTCAATCCCACCTAAAATGTAGAGTTTTTGGCCAGCTTTTTCAAGCTAGATCCTTTTTACTCTATCAAATTGAAAGTGCTTTTTCACAGCTGTGGGGTTTCTCAAATTTTCCAGTGAATGGAGTGACTAGTCTGTGTGAGAGGGACTCCTGGTTCTCAGTGGAGCTCAAGTATGGTGATGTTGCTGTACCTGTAATCCATTGATACTTTCTCCAGGCCCATAATCGAAGAACTATATCTCGTTACAGACCTAAGGCAGGAGGAATAGTCTACCAGAGCATCTGCAATGCACGCGCAATCCACTGATTTTGCTTTTCAAATGCTTTGCAGTCTTCAATGCAAAAATATAATACATGCAGATTTTTGTGGGTGGATTAGATAATTTTTACAAAAGGTGCAATATTTATTTATTTCGGGTACTTGTAAAGCACTGTCAATTTACACAGCACTTTACATATATATTGTACATTCACATAAGTCCGTAACCCTCAAGTGGCATACAATCTAAGGGCCCTAACTCACATTCATACATACACATATTAGGGACAATTTAGACAGGATCCAATTAACCTAACAGCAGGGGCGGACTGACCATTTCGAAAATCGGGCACTGCCTGAGGGCCCGGGGTCAGTAGGGGGCCCCATGAGATGCCCCTGGTACCTTTTTCATAGGCTTTTTTGAGTTTGCGCAAGGACACCGGGGCCCCATGATTCCCTATTGCCTGGGGGCCCCATGAGTTGTCAGTCCGCCCCTGCCTAACAGCATGTCTTTGGAGTGTGGAAGGAAACCGGAGTACCCGGAGGAAACCCACGCAGGCACAGGGAGAACATGCAAACTCCAAGCAGGTGGTGCCATGGTTGGGATTTGATCCAACGACCTTAGTACTGCCAAGCGGAAGTGGTAACCATTTAGCCACTGTGCTTCCCAATAGTGTAACGCACAACTCCACCACAGTATGGTAGTAACACAATTGGCATCACTCTTTAGCAATGCATTTTTTTAAAAATGGCGTTTGGTGAACCAGCATGCTTTTAGGTATGTGCAAAGAATATACAGTGCCTTTTTTTAAAAAGTATTCATATCCTTTAACATTAGCCACATTTTTTCATGTTACAACCAAAAACGTAAATGTATTTTATTGGAATTTTATGTGATAGACCAACACAAAGAGGCACATGATTGTGAAGTGGAAGGAAAATGATCAATAGTTCTCACATATTTAGGTGTAAAAAATTGTGAAATGTATGAATACTTCTTCAAGCACTAAACAATGCAAACCATTTATAAAAAAAAAATAGCTGCTTACATGTTTTAAGAAAGTAAAGGAACAAACTGTATGAATAAGCACATGTGCAGATAATTAATCAGCATGAAATTTCAAGTGCATATAGGACATTTCTTTTAGAATATTTTCTGTTATTTGAAGTTATTTATCATATATTAATTTGTTACAGGTATTTTTATAGCGCTGTCAATTTACGCATTTACATATACATATTATACATTCACATCAGTACCTAACCCTCAAGGAGTGCGCAATCTAAGGTCCCTAACTCACATTCATACATACACATACTAGGGCCGATTTAGACAGGATCCAGTTAACCTGCCAGCATGTCTTTGGAGTGTGGGAGGAAACCGGAGTACCCAGAGGAAAACCACGAAGGCATAGGGAGAACAGGCAAACTCCGTGCAAAATGTTGCATATGTAATTCTTCATTGTGTGTGTGCAGTATTGCTCATTTTACAAAATCCACTGTGGTCATTGAACTACAGTCAAGATGATGGCACTTTTGTACCTTCGCTCTGCTAGAAGTAGGTAGACGCCTGTGCTTTGTAACTAATTTTGTAAAATGAATAAAAAACAGAAACAGTAGTGTGCTTGATTTTATGATTGCAGTATTTTGAATGGTTTTCCCTTTATAACAGAAATTGTCTCAGTTGGAAATAACATTTTTATACTAGATTGTCCATAACTACTTGGGATTTATTATAATTATCTGACAAGTACAATGTAAACTATATTCCTTGTTCAGGTTTAAGGGACTTTGCCCATAGTACTGATCTATGATCTTCCTGGCTGAAAGTTCCTGCACAAAACACTTGAGTATGGTCTGTATAGTGTGAATGTTTACACACATATATACATGTAAAATTCTTCTGTTCTAGCTCCCAGAATGCCAAATATTCAAATATAACCTACTATTCAGGGGGAGGTGTGCTTTATGTGAACAGTAGCAGCGTTTTTTTTTTTTTCCTTCTGATATATACTTGTTTGAAAGCAACAGACTTCATTAAGTCATCAGTTAAAAAAAAATAAAAAATACGCACACATACACCTGAAAGCCTATAAACATGGCATTTTTGGCATCCGTGTGCAAGATCTCTAAAGTTGGGTATGCACTAGAAGAAAATCAGAAGAAAATTTCCATACGAGGAATGATCTTTTTTGACTTTCATATAGTGTGTACACAACTTTTGACATCCAATTCCGACTTTTCCAAACCAAAATTTCTAAAGGGACAAACTCCAAAATTTTTCTCATGTGTGAACAGAACTAATAGTTTTCATTTACAAAATCCGATATGAAAGGCTAGTCATGATCAAAAACAATGAAGAGCAATAATCTACACTACAACATTTCTACATCAAACAAAACCCTTTGTGGTTTGAGAGCTTTCTTACAATTCGTACCATCCTTGGGTTCAACTTGCTGTAAACCATTGAGGAAAACCGGATGATCGTTCACCCGATTTTTGATTTTTTTTAAATTTTTTTTTCTTATAGAGTGTACCCAGCCTAACTCTCTGCCTGTATGAATGAAAAATATTAACAAACTAGAAAAGCTACAATTTCTGGGGAAATTGTGTGAAGTGTTCTTGCCTCCACCAGTAGTCTACAACTGGAGTGGGCGGAGTAACTGGGTGGAGTGGCTTGAGTAACTGTTGTGTGGTTGGAGTGGCTGGAGTAACTGTGAAAAGGTCAATGAGCGGCGTGAGTTGCAAACAAATGGTCATATTGTGAAAACTATCAGGACTATGGCTTAGCCGTGGGCATTTTTAGTGGCAGCAGGGATAGCTGAACATTTTGATATAACGGTCTGGATAAAAGCGCACAGATGTGTCCCAAAGGAAATAAGTGAATGGTATATGTCAACTATGATTGGTGGGGAAAAAACTCACTGCTGCCATGGTAAAAACACAACGGTTTGTGGGAGGTATGAACAGGAGCCAGGCGCTGTGTAGTTTTGTGATAGAAATAATACACCTTGTATGGAGGTGTGTCTTTAATAAGTCATATGGTAAAACAATAATAAATAACCAGCCTGTGGCTTTAGGAAGCCAAGTTCCAAGATGGACAGCCCGTCCGCTCAGAGGGAAGCAGTGGAGTAGAATGCCTGTCAGTGCAGGGACCACGTTTACCCGACGTCCCAGCGTCCTGGATGACGTCACCACGATGTGGAGAGACAGAGGGGGGGAATTCTTGCTGGAGCCGCAGCTTTAGAAGGAAGAGGCCGGTTGCTGGGACAACATGTTTCGCGCGCATGCGCTTTGTCAAACCGCATGCACGCATGCGCGCGAAACATGTTGTCCCAGCAACCGGCCTCTTCCTTCTAAAGCTGCGGCTCCAGCAAGAGTTCCCCCCCTCTGTCTCTCCACATCGTGGTGACGTCATCCAGGACGCTGGGACGTCGGGTAAACGTGGTCCCTGCACTGACAGGCATTCTACTCCACTGCTTCCCTCTGAGCGGACGGGCTGTCCATCTTGGAACCTGGCTTCCTAAAGCCACAGGCTGGTTATTTATTATTGTTTTACCATATGACTTATTAAAGACACACCTCCATACAAGGTGTATTATTTCTATCACAAAACTACACAGCGCCTGGCTCCTGTTCGAACATTTTGATATAAGATTTGTGTAGGTGGACTTGAAAATGATGGAGTGATGGCAGTTTAGAAATCATGTCCTGATTTTTCAGCTCCCACTCTAGTTTTGAACATTCCGCCGTTCATTCCTATGGGACCAATTTCACCACAAAAACTGCAATATTTCATGAACCATTCGGTGAAACGTTCCACAAAGTAATAGCACACCAATTGGGAACAATTCGCATGTTTCAGTATATTACTGTCTATGTAGTGTAAAAACTGTGGGAGGAGTTAGGGTGGTAAATTTGGCTATAATAATAATAAGAATATATATGTGAGATAACAGTAAGTGGTCTTGCCATGCAAGAACACTTAATTAATGTCTGTGTCTATGGGATGTCAGGTTCCTGCTTAAAAAATATTCTGTAGTACCAAGGTCACATAAAGTACAATGTCAGGGAATATCTGTGAAAAGTTTAAACACACTTCCTTCTTATGTTTGTAGATATGTGCTAGATAAGGTCATGTAACTAGAACTGCTGGCAGAAACCCAGTATATGAAGTTGAGCATGGGAACATGTCACAACATAGCTTCATAGCTGATTCTCCCGTTCTTTGTTAAATGTTTTTATTTGGTTTGGAAAATGAACCTTTTAGGCATGCATGTACTTGCCCTGTAAGAGTATAAAAAATAGTTTAAATGTTTTGAGGATCTTTGATATCCACCTTTATAATTTTTATGTGTTGTAAGAGAAGTACTGGGAAAACCAGTTTGTTGAGTAATTGGTACAATTTGCGGTGCCTTCTCTCATACACGTTGTTTTGCATTTTGTTGTTTGATGTATTTTTTTGGCAGAGCAGTACAGCTTAGTATGCAGAATATTCACATGTATGTGTTGTGATTTGGTATAGTGCAGATGCTCCTTTACTTTATGTATTTGTGTGCTGAGGCATGTATATCTGTGCTTTTACTTTGAGTTTTGTAGCTTCATGCCACTGCTATAGCGAGGTACACTGAATGGACATTTCAGCACCGTTACTGTTCATTGGATAACTCTAGCACTTCAATGGGTGGTTTCATTTTTTTTTTTATTAGGACTGCTCTTTAAACCAGTTTCTCAACCCTTTTAAGTCAAGACACCCTTTAAAATTATACGCAATCTCGAGACACCCCAATCTAAAATGTAAACAACTAAACTAACACTTTTCCATATTACAGCAACATCCACATCCATGTAGGACACCCAATGTTAGAGGTGATTTTCTTCTTCCAAAGCAAATACACCTTTATACACTGGTACTGACTAGTATTCCAATGTTTCTCTTCTGCCTCAGTTTCTTTCCCCCACTCAGCTAATGTGACCCCAGTGCTGATGGAGAGGGGCAAACAAGCATGCTGTGCATGCGCCAGATGTTCTCCTTAATGTCCTTGGTTGTTAGGACACCGGCGGCTAGAAGGTTGTTGTAGTACACAATGAAAACCTGTGGCTTTGTGTCACTAAAAGGCAGGCTGATCCATTCGCTGGCTCGTGTGTAGTTATGGCAATTTTTTACGCATTTTGCCAAGGCACACCTGAAGGCACCCAGGGTGCCTAGGCATGCTGGTTGAAAAAGGTGCTTTAAAATGTGTACAACACTCACATTGATCAGGATGTGTGTTTTTTTTTTCTCTTATCTTTTATAAGAAGATTAAAACAATCTTAAAGCGGAACTTTACCCTTTCCAGCAACTTTCCTCCTCTCCATCCTGCTGCCCCTCTGCTGCACAGATATCCGTTTTTTTTTTCCTCCCTAGTTTTGCTTCTTTACCTTTTTGGAAAAAAGGCATTTCTTCCTCATTACTCTGTTGTCATTCGCCCTGGCGAATGACATCAGCACCCCCTAGTGCCTCTCGGGATATGTGATGTGGATATGCCAAGAGGCACTGGAAGTATCAATTCACTTAAGCAGGAGGGGGTGGGCCTAGTGGTGCATCATCGGGGGGAGTGCCTGTGCCTCCTGAAGACATCCCAGGAGAAGATGGTGGCGCTGGACTGACGTGCCGGCTACAAAGAAGGGGATCGGTGCGGGACAACGCTGGATTCACTGGGTGGGTGACTATCCTTCCTGAGCAGACCACCACTACAGGTAGACAGGGGGATAAAAAAAATTTAGGAGGATAGGTTAAAGTTCGGCGTGCAGCTTTCCCTGTCTGATACTACCATTCAGCATTTAGCACACAGACTTCTCACCCTATGGAGGGATAAATGAAGAAACAAAGTTTTCATCTTCCTTCTTTTTTTTTTTTTTTTTACAACAATGTTGTAGCTTTTTTAGAAAGTGGCATGTCCAAGAACTTGAAAATCTGTTTCTACCCCATTGACAGTGATGAATTATTCACCATTCAGAGTTGAGAAGGTTTTTCAACATGATTAAATTGAAAACCACATTCTCAGACCTTTACAAATTACAGGAAACTAACAGGAAAATTTATCTTGCAATAAAAATCAGGTTAGGATGAAGAGTCCTAAAAAGACAAAAGCGGGGAAAAAAAGCTATAAAACTGAAATGGATAAAAAAAAAAAAATCAGCCCTTTTATAAATTGAGCCTTATGCTTCCATTGAACTCAGTGATTGCAGAATTCAAGTCCATGTAAATTTAACTCCTTGGTGCTGAGAGTATGAGTATATGTGGTCTTAACGGGTGGCCATTAATGCTGAGAGGCTGCATATATGCGTACCAAAATGTAAACAAACCTGTGCTGAGATTGCACGCTACTGGTACAGTTACGGGCGCCTAACTGAAAGCAAGTAGTGATTGGGAGCTTTCCGACCATATGACCACTGTTACTGCCAGTGTGTAAAAGCTTAATGGCACCGCTCTGAAGCCAAATTCTCAATAAAGAAAAGAATCCCCCCCCCCCCCCACTGGAATGAAGGGAGCAGCATCCTTGATCACTCTTTGCCCCAATGTGACTACACCCCCGATGGGCAGGACGAAACACGTCAAAGGTCTTGGCTAGTGCGGTGCTGAGGCCACTCCGTACACCTAACATGGCAGACTCCTGGGGTTAGTTCTGAGTGGCGTCCGCTCCCCCTCACCTTACTCTAGACAATGTTACAACCAATCACGATGGTCACATGATCATAAACCCTGCCTCCTGGCATCAGAAACCCCTTAAACTGCTGGGAGGAATTAAGGGGTTAAACTGTTTTGAGTTGAAGATTTTATTTTGTTTGTTCAGATGTTGGCAATATAAAGGTTTTTAAACCTTGACATTACTTTTGCTGATGTGTTTTACAGCTCCCTCCGTGCCCCTGAATGAACCCACATAGAAAAGTATTTAATTTCAGCCCCACTTTAGAGATGCTCCCAGTGCTGCCCTGACCTTGAACAAAATAGGTTCCAGCCAAGCCATTCACCTGTTGAGCATAAACGCCATTTATTCATTAATTCCTGTACTCTTTTTGGAAACTGCCATCTGGATTGAGTATGGACCCAGCCACAGAAATAGATGAAGTTATGGCGCACATGGCTGGTAGGTGTAGTGCCCAGCCAAATTTTTGTTTTTTTGTTTGTTTGTTTTTTTTACAAAACTGCATTTCCAGGGAGAAAATTACATTATTGTCAAGTTTTTTTTACACAAATTATACATACAGCATAAAAAATGCACAAGTGGTCTTAATGAAAAGGAAGTTATATTTGTGCTTTTTTTTTCTGTAATTTTTAGTTACAATTGGCTTGAAAGGTAATTTTATTAAACTTTCAGTTATATATTTTGTGTTGAGATTTTTTTATCCTTTAAACGGCTTCCTCTTAGACACTGGCTTCTGGCAATAATTGACACGACACATCAGAAGCAACAAAGTTGTGCGTGATAATGGTTCGATTAAGAAACCTAGCCTCAGAAGTTTGACAAGACGTCAAGAGATGTAATTTACCCCTCTAATGCACAGACTTAAGGGCAGTTACTTTTTCATTTTGCTCATTCTTGAGGTTATTTCAAGGCATTTCAACGTCTCTTCCTGTTCCATTCCAAAGTATATGCATCTCTGTATTGTAACGTTCAGTACAAACTTAATTATTTCTCCCTCTCCATTTCTTTACTAAAAGGCAAAAAGTAAAAAACAAAATATATAAATGATTATTACATTTCCATATCTCTCTGTGGGAAGAAAGTAAACAGATGGATTGTATAGGTAGCCAGTCTTGACCAGATCTCATATGCTCTGGCCATGTTTTGATGGTATTGAATTAGTCTTCTAAGCACGTGAGCAGCTTTACAATTTTAGGCCTCATGAACACAAAATACATAAATTCAGATGCTTTTAGAGCAAGTGTCTAAATGCATCTGGAAGCATGTAGTATTATTATTATTTTAATACAGGATTTATATAGCGCCAACCATTTATGCAGCGCTTTACAACATAAGGACATTTAACTTTCTTGATATGAGTGGCCCAATGTGCAGACCCCAACATCCCCAAAGGGATGCACATAAAATTAAAGTGGAACTTAACTCTCTCAATCAACATGGACTATTTTTAATCCTTATGCTGCTAGCATTATTGAATGGATGAGAAAGTATATTATGTTTAGGGTTAGGAAGTGAGGAAGTCACGTGCTTCAATCGTGACACAACGCATAGATACGCCGGTAAGAGGGGCCCGAGCGTCAGCCGCGGTGACGTCCGATCCGACGTGGACACCATCTTGGTGCACCCTGAAATAGCCCACACATGCAGTACACCCATAGTGTGATGAGAAACGCTGGATACATATTTTAATATGTGAGTAGGTTTATGTGATTTGTTCTTAGTAAACCAACAGTATTACACTATATTTGGATTTCTTGCCTTACTGGGGACGTCTCTGGAGTGGCACTGGTCTTGATAACAGGAGGCAGCATTGGCTACTTATTCTACAGAGGAGGAGAGAGTCCCAACACTGCTGCTAAGGAGGACCCCACCTTGTGGAGGAGCGTTAAGTTACAGCATAAGGCTCATTGGTCCTGAGGAGCCTGGGCAGGAAGGTGAGGGGGCACCCCAGGCACTGAGGATTGTCACATGGTTTTGGGCACCTGCATGAAGAGATTTTTTCCTCGTTTTATTAGGACACTCACCTTCTATGTTATTTGCATGATATTTATTCCCACCTTTAGGGAAACACGCACAGGTTCAGCACCTATTTGATCCCTCAAGTGAGGATTTGTTCTAATATATGGGTTTTGAGTCCATTGTGGTTTTACGGTCATATTAAGTGAATGTTTGGTATTTTACTATATAGCGCTGCACTACGTTAAGATTTTATATTATGTTTACTTGTGTTTAAACTTTTTTTTTTTAACATTTCTTCAGCTACTTCCTGGTATTCATTTCTACGCAAATTATGTCATTCATCCCAGCAGTCTTCAGGAGGGAAGGGAGCATTCTCAGCTCAGCCAATGCCTTAGCTAAAGGCAGATGATATCCAGGAAGTAAATGCTACATGAATCATCTGCCCTTACTTAGGATGGCCACTGCCAGAAATGCCAGGGGGTGTTTTTCAAAAAGATTTCTTAGAAAAATAATGCATGGAGACATGGCTGGATGGGGGAGTTTGCTTTGAATATTGACAATATTAGCATTTTTGGTTTGTGGTGCTCAGATGCAGAGTAGTTCCAAGTGAATATTCTAAGTGAATATTTAGACTCAGACATAGCAGACACACAACAGGGTATAATCAAAGACCACGGGTATCATACCTGAAATTGTCAGAGACTGCATACATGCATACATATCACTGCTATAATAGGGTAATCGAAAAACACAGATTAGGGTCTACAGGGGCCCTGAGGGGTACACAAAAAGTGCCAAATGGCCACCAGGGATCTAGACATAGGAGAAATGAATCTGGTAAGTATAAAGTTTCTCCTGCTAAACACAGGTGGCCCCTGTGCATAACGTCTAAATACCCTTTAAACCCTTGTTCCCACCGATGCAACTTGTCATGTGATTTGACAGATTCAAATCTCATGTCAAGTTGCATCAGACTTTGTTGGAGTCACACTGATTTTGAAAGTAGTTCCTGCATTACTTTTTTGATTTCCGGTGTGACTTGCATAGACACCTGTGAATTAAGTCACACAGATGTCTTCCAAGTCACACCTGAAGTCGCACTGACATGCAATTTTTTTTTTTTTAATTGTTCAACTTCAAGCGAAGCCTCACGATTTCAAAGTCAGATCCAGTGTGAATCCGGGCTTAGATTACCAACAATGTCGTCTTAAATGTTTGAAAATCTGATCATTTCCATCTTCTGATTGGATAAAAATCTTACCCACATATGGGCATTTCTCAACTGCTATCAAAAAATGTATCGGAAGTAGTGGTAATTCCAGTCAAACTTTTTACCATATTTGAATCTCCTACAAATAAAAAAACACCATTGAGATACTATTGTATGCAAGTATATACGTTTTATTTTAGAGCTAAAGAAATTCAGTGTAGAATTTGCGTGTATAACCCAGCCTTAGTTTGACAATTTGCTGGGAAAGAGTCTTTCAATGTGGACTGTAGTTTCCCACTGGATGCACTAACAAACTAGCAATGACTTTAATAGGTGCGTTGCTATGGTCCCCAAATTGCCCTTTTCTGCAATGCTTTATTTACTACATATTTCACATATTGCAGGAAGAGTACTTGCAGCGTTATTACAAATTGTACGTCTGTTGAATTCTTACATCCCACTCACATAGCTTCATCATTTTACCTTCACCATCCATCAGTACCTCCATAGCTGGATGATATGGACAGTTATTGCAGTTATTTATCATGATGATCATCACATTATCACAACTCCCAGCCCTCCGTTTAACCAAACACTGTCACTGGAGCGGTATGGAAACAGAATGGATGTATGCTTTTTCTTCACACATCTATGAAACCATGAGTGTTGTGCTATTCTGTATGGTCCCATATAGCGACAACCTGGCAATTGAAATCTGAATTAGGATTACACAATAATGTTTAATAAGAACAGTGACTGCCTGCAAAGTGCTCTAACTATACCAATCAATCAGTATTAAACAAATTCTTATTGGATTATCTGAACTGCTAAGACGTTCCTGATTGTATAATCCTAAGACTGTGGTAATCATGCTTGCCATTTAAAACTTTTGATTTTTCCTTTGCCAACAAAACAAAGAGAGGAAAGAATACTACCCAAAAAAACACAACTAACCTAGGAGATTACATGTATGTGTGCTCATACTGCAGAGTTTCCTAGAGAGAAGGCTACCTCCAGACTGCATAGGTACTATGGGGTTTTATTTACTAAAACTGGAGAGCACAAAATCCTCTCTGCATAGGAACCAATCGGCTTCCCTTTTTTTTTTTTTTTTGTTAAAGCCAGACAAGCTGAAGTTAGAAGTTGCTTGCCTACCATGCACAGCTGCACCAGATTTTGCACTCTCCAGTTTTGGTAAATCAACCCCATATGTCATGTAATGTTACATGCTTCGGTCTCCCAAACATTAGTTATCTACTATGTTGCGTTTTTTTTCCCCTAAACCAGTGGTCCCCAAACTGCAGCCCATGGGCCAAATGCAGCCCTTTGCTTTCCATTATACGGTTGGGGTACTGTTCCTTCTACGATGCCAATCACTATGCCTCCCACTGACACCAATAGTGGGGCATAATTCCTCCCACTGACACCAACCGCATGGCATAATTCCTCTCATTAACACCAATGATGGAGTATAATTCCTCCCACTAACACCACCATCAATACCAATGACGGGGCACTATTCCTCCTCCTACTTTTTTGCTTCACCACCAAGTCCGAAGTATTGTTTACTTCCGCTGACATCAGGAAATTTCCTACTCCCACTTGTCCACAATCCACATCACCTAAAGTCTGAAAGATAGAAAAGTAGCCTTTTGTTGGAGACACCTGCCCTAAACTGTTGCCACCCATAAATGTTGCAGTCATCTAAAGTGTTTGGATATTTTAACCTGCACTTCTATGTAGACCCTTTCCTTCTTCAACCTTTCTCAACCTTTTAGTTTTGAAGAACCTTTGAAAAAAAACTTGGGTCATGGGGAACACCCTGAAATAATGTTCTGATTTACAGCTCACATGACGTTTAGCATGATAAGTGAGTTATAGATATAACAACAAAAAGATAAATGCTAAACTTTACACTAACTTAAAGCGTGCATTAGTGATCAGTGGAAACACTAACCGTGCATTGGTGCTCAGCATAAAATGTATTTGAACAATATGATCACTGAAATCTGGTTAACTTACCCTGCTCTATAGTCTGCACATAGTTTTAATGTTTTCCATCCCCATTTCCCTTTCCTTACATTCACAATTCCCTTTTTTCACTTGCCTTCCAATTCCCTCCCTTAACTTTCTTATCTCCCCCTGCCCAGTTACCCATGTTCTACTGTATACCCCTAACCCCATGGTGTCACATACACACTTCTGTCTCTGCACCCAAATCTTCTTCCCCTGCTTTTTCCCCTCTTATCAGATCCTTTGTTTATTCTTCCAAATACATTTTATTCTCCTGCTCCTTTTTTCTTATATTGACATTCTAAGATTGTTCCCAGCAGGGGGATGAACTACTGTTAGTATAATTCATCTTTCCCTATCCTGCTGCTTCTTCATGCTTTTCTGCTTTTTTCCTATTTCCTACTTGCTGGAAATCTGAGATCGCTCCCATGTGCAGAACGAACTCCTTAAAGGCCATCTTCTTCTCTCCCACCCTGCTTGCTTTCCCCACGATTGCTGCTATATCTCACTACCGTGTATTGTTTAGGAGTTTGCTCCTTGGGAGGAACTCCCGTCACCATTGTTGGGAACACACTGTCTGCTCCTTCTCATTTGCCCTGTCCCTCCTCTTAGTACCCTTTGTCTGGCACGCTACAGGGGTGGTATATTGAAGCCATTGTTGCGCGGATAGGAATATAATGCAATGGTGGAGAAATTGCTGGGAAGCCCTTGCAGATCCATGGTTGGGAAACCCTGTTCTACACTATGTAGGTCTAACAGAAATATGGCTATAAACATCCATAATTTTTTTTTCTGCATCCCATTGAGGAGATTTTACCTCACTTCCTGTCCTGAAGGTAAAAGAGGGCTTCTCTATGGAGCAGCTGTCCATTTACACCTGCGTAAACCCAATCCGATCTGCTAAAAACAGATGGATTGGGATCCATTCTCCTTCCTTCCAGTGGATCCGATGACAAGCGGTCCGTTTTTTACATCCGACTGCTCAAAGGGCGAGTGGGCAGTGTCCGTGTCCGCTCTGCATAAGCGAAGCGGACACGGACCTGTCATCTGTCTGCTCAGCAGGGGAGCAGATTGCAGGTGGAGTCCACCCCGTGTGAAAGGACCCTAATTTATAGATACAATGCAGCCAACATAGAAAATGAAGATATGTACAAGGAATGGAATATGGCTTACTTGCTCAGCACTTCAGTTTTTCATACAGCCATTGCTGTAGTGCACTAAACCACCAAACTCTCTATTGTTGGTAATTTGTAGATCCGATTATGGACAGCCATTTCTAAACACACACACAGTAGGCTCCTTGCTGTGTATATATAGGCACCTAAAAGTTTCTCAGTCAGCAATCTACTCAAAACTTTGCTTGGAAGTTTGAATGTGATTTGTATAACCAAAAAGTTACATTAAACAGGCTGCAGGAAATGTGCTCCCAGGTTCCATTAGAAGTTATGTATGTGCTGTGACTGCAACTGATTGCAGGTAGCTGATAAGGTAACCTTTCCAACATTTCCAAACAGTTGCAGTGTTTCCTGGATTTTCAGAGTGTTCATACATTCTGAAAAAATTGCTCATGAGAACATTCTTTCTTGCCATAATTGAGTCAACAAATTTCATTCAAAGAGCCATAAAATTTTGATCAGATCTGCGATTTGAATGGAATCCAAACATATTACAAAGGTTTCATTACAATATGTAACAATTTTTCCCAAATGAAAAAGCACAATCAAGCCTTAAAAATTCCTATTGCACCTTTTATTTTTTTCTCATCACGATCGTCAAAAAAACAAATGTTGCTTTGACTCTAAGGCTACGTTCACACTAGCTATGTCAGCAGGCGTCAGACAGGCGTTTGGGAAGCGTTTTTAATGCTTCTCAAAGGCCTCTGAAAATTCTGCACATGGCAGCACACAGTTCTGTTCACACGGAAGCGTAGCGGCAAAACGGACGTCTCTGGTCGAGTCAGGAGGAGTTGAAGCCTCCCATTCAAGTCTATGGTGCTGCTCCGCAAATGCCTGGCCGGCATTTGCGGTGCAGTTGCAAGGCATTTGCAGAATGTTAATACCATTTAAACTTCATTATAGGCTTTTGTGGTGCGGTTTTAATGCTTGGCAAATGCCTAACAACCGCCGCAAAACCGTGCATAGGGCTTTTTTGGAGCGTTTGCGGAGCATTAAAAACTCTTCACAAATGCCTGTCTAACGCTTGTCAAACGCTATAGGGGTGTTTGGCAATAGTTAGAAATAAAGTCAAGTGTGAGAGAGCCCTAATACTGATTAGAAAATTAATTGAAAGTTCTGAAAATTAAACTTTTTCAAACAAAATTCCACTGGTTTATGGCCAGCTTTATTGCCTGGAATTTCTCTTTAATTGGGGATTCACTGACTTTGAGAAGAACTACATTACAGCAATAGATGCACTTCAGACTGTACCTGTATTCATATACGTAGCATGGTGGTTTGTGGCGATGTGGTTTAGAAGCTTTGTTACCTCTTTAAGTCAAGGTTATTAATGCCTACTCATTGCATTATAACATTGGCCTCTTTGATTCAAAATGTATTCTGGGAATTCACTGCTTTGAGTCTGTTCTCAGGATAGAAATGGCTTGGATCTTTCTGTCCACACCCATGTTAACTTTTCCACACAGTCTCTCATTCATGGCATTATGGATATTTTAGTATAACAGTGATATTTTGTTCCCATTTGATGGGTAAAAGAAGGTCAGTCTTATATTACTCTTAGTTACTTCCAACATACCTACTTCATTTAGTGTGCTGTAAAAGTTATTATATAGAAGGGATGATGCCAATGTAAAGTACAGTCTATTACACGAAAACTAGTTTTCTACATTAATTTATACAATAATCTTTTAATGAATGCAACACGTACCCGCTACACGAAGCACATTTGTGATTTTTACGTCCTATATGTTATCACACTTTTAATGTGTCTTATTAACAGATTTTTTTTTTGTTTTGTCTAATAGCTGGGACAAACTCCCATTTTTAAAATGCATCCTGAGAAAGAAAGAATAAATAACGTGCCTTGGTTTATATGCTCTAAGTTAGTCATACCCAACAAGACTGATCGGATTACTGCTTGGTGGGATATTTGGAAGGTTTAGCTTTAAAAATGACAAAAGAAGCAGTCAGAGGACTGTTTTGTGCATTTAAAAAGTTCAGGCTTCAAAACTGTAAGCCCAGTTTGATAGCCAAATGGATACTGATCAGCTGCTGAAGTTGTGTACTCTGCATTTACTCTGAAGAATGTTTTTCACTCTGCTCTCTCCCTCCTCATTAGCTCAGGCACCACTGTGGGAGCCACTGGCTCCCGCTGCTGTCAATCACAGCCAGTGAGAAAGGAGCAGCAGTGGGGCTGAGCCACACTCTGTATGTCTTGGACACACAGAGCTGGCTTGGGAGCGAGTATGCAGGTGTGCCACCGGAGGAAGCGGCTTCCTATGGTGGCATACCAAGAAAAGAATGAGCCAGGAGCACAAGTGGGGGACTCCAGAAGAGGACGATCGGGGCTGCATTGTGCAAATGGTAAGTATGACATGTTTGTTATTTAAAAAAAAAAAAATCAAGGTTAACAGTCTCTTTAAATCCAGAAAGGGCTAATGTGTCATATTAAATGTTTTGTGTTCAAATATCTATTATTAAACAACTATTAATTACACAGCAAGCAATACTAAACAGGAACAGGGAGACAGATTATTAGACAGATTTATTATAGTTCGCCAGCTTCATTTATAATTTCATCCTGCAGGTACTCTAAAGAAGTACCATGCAGAACAAAACCTTTACAAATCACTGCTACCTGACATTGTAGGCACAAAGGTTGCAAATATACAAAAATAGCAGTTGCAAATTAAGAGCAGACTGATTTGCATCTAATTTTGGTGATCTATTGTTTGATCTAGTACATTTTGACTTTAGTAAGTAAGTTTGGAAATGCTGTTAAAATTCTATACAAAAAATACTTTGTACATACAAATTTTAACTCCACTAAGCCCTAAATGTACCTTACGCCACATAACCATGTTGATATTTTAGAAAAAATGCTATTCTTAGTTAAATAACGATGACACCATCTCCCCCTTCCTCCCAGTAGGCTCCTTGTTTCACCCACGCACAAAGTCTGATGAGAGAAAGTACTAAGCAGTTTCTGAAAGCCAAAAATCAATAAACCTGCTTTGGGAGTTTGAATGTCATTGGTTATATAGGGCGTTACGTTAGTCCAGAGGATAGGAGAAAGTTGCGCAGCACAGGTTTCGTGCTCACTGACCCTTTGTGGAGCTTCACCTGAGCTTGGATCTAGGAGATTGCAGAGAATATAGATTAAAGTGAGAAATATTTCTCATTATGACTTTAGTTTGGTAGTGGCGTTTGCTGGATACCATTAATAGAATGTCACTCGTTGGCTGGAATTGCGTTTTAATTCAGCTACAAAAAAGAAATTGTGATGAAAGATGCCTTTTTAAGCTATCTCCTTTTTAAAGTGTTAATTTTATTGGCATATGTCTATTAAGATATCAGTATGTCAAAGTTATATATTCAAGAAATACCAAAATAGTTCTCCACCATCCCCACCAATATTTAAAATCAGACAACACTGTCCATCAACGCAACTTTGCTGTCCCCATACCCTAATTGCTGCTTGGCTACTCAGCTGAGATATTTCAGCCATCCATCCAGCTTGTTGTCCTAATGTGTATACAGTTCTGTGTATACAGATGTGACTTTTCAAATGCACAGATCCCTCACTGTAATAATCCAAACATCCGTTAATTTCCCTGCTGTGCGGTCATGGAGAAGAAATCTGGTTGACCACTTCTGTCTATTTATATATTCAATTCATTAAAAAAATTTGATTCACAAACCTAGGGCAGCATAGGAGTTAAATGTAGGTATATATCATGTCCCATATACATATGCATCACTGTGTAAATGTAGTGAATTGTATGGATCACTGAGTAATCACTGCTTCATTTCCTGCTATTTCCTATTTCACTGTTATTTTCTTCAATCCCTGCAAATGCAATAGGAAGTCTATCCACATGTGGCAATAGGTGTGATCAGAAAACTTTTTAGATATATAGAGTGGTTGATTGGCTAAAACTGGAGAGTCCACACTGTGCAGTTCTGCACAGAAACCAATCCGCTTTCAGGTTTTTTTTTTATCAAAGCTTAATTGAACAAGCTGAAGTTAGAAGCTGATTGGCTACCATGACCAGCTGCACCTGTTTTTGCACTCTCCAGTTTTAGTAAATCAACCCCACGGTCTTCTTGGTGCATGTGAATATCAGTAGTTCTTTCATTGTCTACAACTGAGAAATACTTGTACAACAAATCAAACCTATGATATAGGAAGAAGAGGAGTGCCATTTGGAGTGTTGCCTGCAGTCATGAGTCCAACCAGATTTAGTTCACCAAGGGTTTGGTGAATCTTGTTTGAAATTTGGCAAACTCTGACTTGAATCTCATTGACGTCGGTTAAATTCTGGTCATTTTTACGGCAAGTAGGCAAACTGCCAAAAGAGGCATAGAGGTTTTCTTGGTGGCTACATACTGTCCATCAGATCCCCAAAAAGTTCCTAATATTTCTTATGTCTTCTGTTGTCATGCTTTACTTTACCAAGAAATTCCATGATTGGTATGCATTCATACATACCAAACATGAAGGAATTCAATGATTTGTGTACACTCCTTTTATCTGCATCTATTTTATCCTGGTTCTGATGTGCATTCAACACTCTGAGAATGTGAGTGCAGATGAAGGTTCAAATGAACCCAAAACGTAAAGCAAATGCTTGTATAGATGGAGAGCACAACCTTTATATACTGTAAATAGAATGCTTCTTTCATCTTCCTTGGTCTTTTACTGAGACATCCTATGTGTCCTAGGAATTGTGTACTTTATACCCAAGGGTCTCAAGCTCTTTCTTTGCAGTTAATTCTTTACACTGTTTTTTTTTTTTTCTGTTTTTTTTAATATACGCAGACTACATTCATACTCTAGTTAGTGTACGGTTTTACCTGCTCACAAATATCTCTGCCCAGGTTTGTAATCTGCAGATGCGGGATGGCACCTCCTCTCCTTCCACTCTTAAATCTGTAGAAGCTGGGAGAATGGATCATCAGATATCATCAATCCTGGACACAGCCGGAAGCTAAGTCATGTATCCCTCCCCTCCCTCCAGGCACAGTCCAGCAAGTGTTGCCAGGTTAACACCATTTTTTATATGGGGACAAAATCAGGGACTTTTTTTTTTCTCTTTCTTTCTGTGGACAGTCTCCTAAAATCTAGGACTGATTAGAGAGGGGAGGAGTTTTGTACCGGTTTCCTGCCAACTTGAATATACTGTAATTCTTCGACCAACCTGGCACAAAGTATCATTGTAATTCCAGAAGTTGAATGGTGTATTCCATGTTTCCTCATACCTCTTGGCCAGGAATCTACATTGATTTTCTACTGCTGATATACAGCATTTACAATCTCATTTTTTGTTTTCAGAAATGTTTGCAAATTCCAGTTACATGCCTCATTTGTCACCTCTTTATATTTTTGTATGTAATGCATTGTTCCACCCTTCCAAAATATTAAAATGTAAAATAATAAACTGGTCCATTATTTTCGAACATTCTCAAAAGTCGGAAGCATGTTTTGCCAATTGCATATGTATATTAATGCTTTTTAAGAAAAAATATTTTCTTCCAAGTGAACTTTATACAAGCAAGCATTTTAGGAGATTTTATTACAGATTTTTGCCCTTTATTTTTTTTCCAAGAAAATTGATGTTTAACTTTTTACGTTTATTACCGCTGTCTGAGCAATCTTGGCATAGTAAAACACCTATATTAGAGAATGTGTGTAATTTGACTTCCAGCTCTGTGCAGACCTCTGCGGAAGGCTGTGAGTTAATCCCACTTGGGAAATGGAGTTTCGGAAGGGTAATCTGTAAAAACCAGTTTCCATAATGACAAGAGGCAAGATTTGAATTTTTTTTCCTTTTTTTTTTTAACACCTTTTAAAACCGCAACAGCAGCAGCATGAAATGGAAATAACAATTTACAAAGTGGTGATTACATAAGGCACATTGTGGTTTTTTTTGTTTTTTTTTGTTTTTTTAGCAAAAGTGTGATTTTTCTTGTAATCTGCACTAGCACTTTATTTGTCGGAGTTCCTGAATAAATAACTCAACTGCTGCGGCATTAAAGGATACGTTCACCTTTTGTTACATGTTACATGATACACCCTGAATATGGGTGCAACATGTAACATGTTACATTCATTCATTTACAGAGTTCTGTGAATGTGAGAACTACAAATACTGACAGTCTTTGTGGCTGTCAGCTTGTAGTTCTAAATGAACTACCAGGGTGCTGTTGAGCTCTCTAGGTAGTTCATTTAGTCTTCTTGTCTGAGTGTAACTGCCTGGCCTGTATCGGAGGTACAGGTAGACAGCCACAAAGACAGTCTACAGGACTGTGGCATTACACCCGTGATCTGCTGATCGTAGCAGCAATGCTTTACAGACTCCTGTATTACATTTTTTTTTTCTGTAAAGGTGAACTTATCCTTTGACTAGTGAGTTTCAGGAGTGTGGGTTTTCTTGTATCCTGGCATACAAATAATGGGAGCAAAGCGTGTGTGGTCGGAGATAAAATTGGTATAACCTGTTTTTTGTAAATGGGGGAGGAATGGATAAATGACAAAATCCACTCCCCCGTTTACAGAATGTGTTGCATCCTGTGAAAACAGTGGAGGAGAAGACATAAAGGGGTGGGCGCCCATCAGGACATTCCTCAAAGCAATGCTGGTCCTCCTCACATTAATGGCTTTGAGTCTAAGTATCACTGGAGAGAAGACTTCTACAGAAAGCATCAGCCTGCAGGATGTGGGACATACCATGCAGGTAAGTTATGTGACTGCAGCTGTAGCAAAAATAAATTAAATAGCCGAACGTCAACTTTAACCGTAGATTGTATTTACATCTGAAATGGTGTCTTCGCATGACACCAATGTAATTTCAGTGTAAATTACTGTACCTATTAGTATAGGGTTCTTCTCCCACTAACAGTCATATGCTTGTATTGGTAAAAGAGAAGTGGACTGTAAGCAAAATCGCAGCCTTGCAATAGACCTAATGCACTTAAAACTGCAGCAGACATTTTTGTTCTTGCCCAGCCCATACGTTTGGCATAGTGTTTATATCCTTTTTCTGTGTGCTGTTAGTACTACAAGAGAAAAAGGGGAAATGAAGAGAGCCAGTCTTGCCATTATTCACTATGAGCTGAAGTCATAGAGAACAAATCTAGGAGGACCAAGTCTTCTTTTATTACCAATTCTGCAACATAAAATGCTTTCTGTGTGATATACTAAAAACAAACATCTCTACTCAATTGACAGCTGTATTTGGGCAGATGACCCTGAAGTTAGATTTAAATGGCAAAACATTTCATAGCTTTATAACCAAGAATCTTCTTGTGACATGACAAAAGAAAGTTTAATGGGTCCTGTCCACTAGAGATCAATCCTATTTTGTGGACGAAGACTGCATCGTGTTTCACTCTGTTATATGGATGAATTTTGAAGCATCGGCTTGAAAAATGTTTTTAAATTTATATCGCTTGGGCATATTTTAGGGTTTTTTTTTTTTTTACATTCCATCACCCTATGTAGCTTTTGTGACATTGTGCCGGATATGACTTGAAAACTCCATGTAATTGAATCATATATGGCAGTTAAAGGAACTGATGTTATTAATTCCATGGATCTCCACAAATGGGTCTGAATTTATTTTCATCACCAGGGATATTCGGCAAATACAATACTTGCTCAGTTTTTAGGATGATGTACTTAACTGGCGTCCTCAGTGTTCTTCTCTGTCTTGATCGTATGATGAAGTATGATTTCACACACACACACAATGATGAATGTCCCTGTTTGTTAGATCAGCCAAATGCTTACCAAGGCCAATCTTGTGATTTTCTGGGGTTGTTCAGTACATTTTACTTTTTTTTTTTTTTTTTTCGTCTGTATGTATAAACTTACCAGATCGCCTCCTTTTTTTTTTTCTAATTATTTGTTATTTTCCTTTACCAGTAAGATCACTACAAAGCAACGTGAAATTCCTTCTTAAGCAGTTGTCTCCAGAATAGGTATCCCCGCTGGAAGAGTTCTTCTCTCTATGACAACACTAAAATTGTGGGTTCTCCATCATGTAACAGAGGCAATGGTCACCAGGTAAAATAGGTGAAATCTTCCCAGTGGGGACAAAGGCTGCAAAAAAAATATGAGCGTTTTAATCCAAAAGCTACAAAAAATATATATTTTTTTTCCTTTACTCAGAAACACTAGAATATGTATGTGTTAAGAGTATGTGGTCATTTTTTTCCGTCTGTGGCAGTTATTGCAAAAAGTACTGAAAGAGCAAGTGGTGGGAGCTGGGCCAGCCATTTACTGCCTCAAAAAAGTCAATATTTGCTTATTAGAATGTCCAAGCTTTCAAATGCCCTAAAATCAGAAGATGAATATTGAGTTTCATTTACATTTCTGATTTACAATATTTTATGACAGGACAGGTTGGCTTTAATTGTAAATATTTCACATGCATGCCATATGAAATAATACCATGCCACCCATCACAACTAAAATTAAAGTCATGTTATCATAGCCAGAATGATTGAAAAAAAAGGCAGCGTCTTCCGACTGCTAGCCGGAGATTTGGAGACAAGTATGGTATATTGCACCGCTCACCGTTCTTGCTGGAGGCTCTGACATGAGGATTGAAAACCCTCTCTACCAAGATGGCCGCATCCACAAAGAGACACAGTGCAAAATAAGGCATAGTAAATCAGTAATTGAGGAAGATCATCTGCGGGGACACAGGTTATACTATTATCTAGGTATTTCCTCTGCCTGTCTATTTTGGAACAGCTTACAGGGTTTAGTTCTGAAGTTCACCAAATCAAAAGAAGAAAAATGAATGGCTCCAGAAACTGTGGACAAAGCAGACCATAGCCATGTCAGTAAGCAATGCTCTCATTAGTAAATGTCTACATGTTAGAATGAAACTGTAAAAATACACATAAAGGTTGAGGAAAGATCCAAACCGTTGTGCCATTAGGCCTTGTTTACGCATGGGTCCTATGCAGAATGCAACATCGAGATAAAGCAGATCTCCAGCCAAAAATAAGTCGATAAAAAATGAATAGTTTTTAGTCTGTTGTGGTCCGGTCACATGATCCTGCAGCTCCAGCTCCCCTTTGTCATGAATTGGCTGCTGCAGTGGAGAGGAGGGAGTGCAACAATAGCTGGGCCATGAGAGCCTTAGGGTGACGTCGCAGCTCGAGGAATTCCCTGCAGTTGTCGAGTGCTTCCTTACACAGGGGAGTCGGGGCTCCCCTGTGACCAGACTGCCATGGAAAAAGGTAAGTTTACATATTTATTATACATAGGGTAGGTAGGAAAAGGAAGCAATAAAACTCATTGGACATACAGAATCTGGTATCACACATTACAAATGATGCCCAGAGGGTTGGTTGGAACTACATGTAAATTGGAAGGGACATTTTGGAAGAAAACCCAGCATTTATGTGTGGTCCAGAATTTTGTTGGCTGTTTACCCATTGTTTAATCACAGTCACAAAAATCATGTTTTTTTTTTTTTTTAATTAACCTCTTCCCATCTGGCCCATTGCCGATAAACGGCCAGATGGGAGCGCTGCCGATGCGGGTGGCTGTTTCTAAACGTCCCCCCACATCCATTGCCTGTGCATGCTCCCTGGGAGTGCGCGGCACTGCGATCAGTGCCCACTGTGTCCTCCAGACACTGCGGGACACAGATCGCGTGTGAGGTCCCAATTCATGTGATCACTGATTGGCCAATCAGTGATCACATGAATAGTAGTAAACAAGATGTCACTTCCTGACATCATTGCTTACTAGTTGTGAAATCTGTGAATGATCAGAGGTCACATGGTACAAGGTTATTCACAACAGCCTTGTGCCATGTGACAAGCTGTGACCAATCACAGCTCGCACAGTATTTATCAATATCTGCAGGAATGCAGCCAGGGAGAAGGAGAAATGTATTGCTTTTACAGCCTTTATGGGGGTAAAAGCAATCCGTGTAAAAAAGAAGAAAAAAATCTTTACTCCCCACAAGTAGTACAGTGTCACTATGATGACACTGTACTGCTAGGGTGATAGTATGTAAAAAAAAAAAAAATAATAATAATATACAAAAAAAATATGTTTTTGAAAAATTATAATTTTTGGTTCTGAACTAATTTTGGGTTATTTCTCTTTTTTTTTTTTTTCTTCTTTTTACTAAAAAGATAGATGAATGTGTTTTGGCCAAGATTTTTGAAGAAATATTGTTTATTTGCCAAATTTTATAAGAATTTTTTTTTTTTGCAAAATTTTTGGTCTTTTTCATATATATAGCAAAAAAAAAAAAATCCTAGTGGTGATTAAATACCACCAATATAGAGTTTTATCTATCTCAAAAAAATTTCATATGGGTACAGTGTTGCATGACCGCGCAATTTTCATTCAAAGTGTGATAGCACTGAAAGCTGAAAATTGGCCTGGACTGGAAGGGGTTGAAAGTGTTCAGACTTGAAGAGATTAAAGTGATCGTAAACCACAAAAAATAAAAACAAAACAAATGTTCTCCCTGCAGGTTAGGTTAATTTGTTGGTATGCAGGTATGTATCACATACTAGCACATGAAAGACTTACCTGAAAATGAAGCCCTCCAGCAGAGCACTATCATGGCTCCCCAGGGCTTCCATCTTTACCCAGTCTTCTTTCTGGGTTCGCAGGCTGTTGCGGTTTGCCTGGCCGAGCTGTGTTTGGCATCACTCCCGCACATGTGCGTGGGAGTATTAGCCATGGCATGGCTCTCTCGATGAACGGCACGCCATTCATTGAGAGCGCAGTGCGCATGTGCCGGTGACTTTTAGGTATAAAAGAAAAAACAGAACTTTACTACCATGTTAACTAGATCACCATTGATTCAACTCTCATGCTCAGGTGTGACGAGCCAAAAAAGCTCTGAACTGGTGTTGCAGCCTTCAATATATCAGGGTCTTTACAGCCATCCCTTAAATTACCAACGCAAGGACTGTGGGCAATCTTAAAAAAAAAAAAAAAAAAAAAAAAAGACCAGGGAAGTACATGCCTTAGTAATGCAATAAACTTCTTTATTAAAAACCCTTTCGTGGCCAGGTCCGTACATCATATGGACCTTACATTGGGGGGTTTTATACACAATCCAGTGGCTGTAACCACCAGGCTTGTGTATAAAACTGACAGGCAGACTCCTGCCTGTCAGGGGGCTCCATTGCCGCCAATTGCTTCCATAGCCCCCCAGTTTGGGTGACCCTGCATGTCTCAAAGAGAACCTATCACCAAAAAATCATCTGTCCCCTATGTGATGAAAGGAAAAAAGTTTAAATAAAAATGTATTTTATTTACAAAAATAAATAAAAGTTAAACCCAAGCACATAACCCTCCCCAAAGAGATAAGAGCAAAGATATACTTAACTAATCTGCCGTCCTCTGAGCACAAGACCGGTCCCTGCCACTTCTGCACCCCTGCACGCTAGCGGTCTTGTGAATGGACTGTTCCTGACATCATCATGCCATAGACCAGCTCCGGGTGTGAGGACGGCAGGAACAGTCTACCGTTGGACGTGGTGGACTGCCATTTTTGGGAGGTTCAAAGGACAGGGTAAATATATCCTTTCAAGGGCTCTCTGGACAAAGCTAGCGGTTAACCCATGCAGTGTGGGCACAGCCCCACTGCATGAGAAAAAAAAAAATTTAGTGCTGACGAAGCGCACGGTCACGTGTGCAAAACGCATTGACGTAGGCAGCGTCAGCCATATCCTGGGCCACACCTACGGGAATGGGCGTTTGCTGATCTGCCTCATGCTGCTCCGAGCGGGGCGGTAAACGAGCACACCGCCTCAGCAACACTACTGGGAATACCACTGTGAGCAGCTGCCAATACTATCACCTATTTGGGGTCACTCTGTCCAGTTCGGTTCGTTCGTTTGGAGGACATGGATGATCCAAATATCCAGATGTATGCCAAATCGTCACAATCTTACTACGTGACGTCTGCCATGCTGATACTATATGCCTAACATTTCCCCGGAGTGGTGAGAGCCAGAGGGCACAATTTTTTCAGCGGCAATGGCGGTATCTGCAATTTATTGAGCACTTCTCTACACATAGGCCGATTTTTCACTCTGAGGCATATAGGGGTTTATTTACTAAAGCTGGAAAGTCCAAAATCAGACTCCCTTCTGCATAGAAACCAATCAGCTTCTAACCTCAGCTTGTTCAATGAAGCTTTGGCAATGAAGCCTGGAAGCTGATTGGTTTCTATGCAGAAGGGAGTCTGATTTTGGACTCTCCAGCTTTAGTAAATAAACCCCATAGTGACCCCATAATGGTCAATGCTGACTTTGGACGCTACTTTTGTTGCAATAGTGATTAAACTGGACTGAGTTTACTATACTGGATCACATATCCCTCAACTCTTCAATATTAGGCTATCCGAGCCTCTACTCTAACTGGAATTCCATGAGATCAATATATCTAGGACTGAACGGGACTCATTGGTCTCATCATCTTGGAGTTATCAATCTTCCACTTTCATTTTCACAAGGCTATTTGCCTCTACTTCCAGTGGGGAATTAATGTCATCTATGTCAACATAGTGATTAGGAGATAATCTAATTACCTACACCTGGGCTCAGGTTAAAGGGGCATTGGCCCTTATTGTTTTATCATACAATATTGACATTACTACCCAGTGATGTTAATTGAAGCTGCTGCTTTAATTGTCTTTAATCCACACGTGGCTTAATGAAGTGGATTTTTTTGAATGAACATACCACCCAATCACTCAATGTGCATTATTTAACTGTGAGGTCAACGTTTTACAATTTTTTGTGATTGCCATTCCCTATAGGGAAAGTTAATGTGTCAACCTATATAGTAATATCTGTGAGGTGTCCTATTTGATGTGGCTAATACTAACAATTTTTGTGACTTCAATTTCATATGGGAGGTAAACTGTTAACCTGTGGGTACATATTAGGTCAACTCAATGAGTAAATTGCCCCAATTGTTTGTTCATTTACAAGTGTCCTGGATCCAAGGTGGACCTTGTCCTTGTTGGAGAGTGGTTTCAGAGTCTTGGGTTTTGACATACTGACCGAGCGGCTAGTTCACTATGCAAGACTCTGACCTATTGACCCCCATAGTATGCTCACTTAAGACGTAAAGTAGTAGTACTATGTTATATTCTGAGTAAGTGTGGCCCGGGCCATTTTAAAGTGATAACGTTATCCATTTTATTGAAGTGAATGGAGGATCCTTTGACTTAATTAGTTCTATTACCAAATCTTTGTGAAGTATAATAAAGCTATTGGTTTTATTTACACCGCTGTTGGTTCTCTTATAAACTACTGGTTTCTGAGGGTACTCTATGCCCTCTACTGTTTTCCACAGGGTAAATATATCCTTTCGAGTGCTCTCTGGACAAAGCGAGCAGTTAACCCATGCGGTGCGGGCACAGCCCCGCCGCATGGGACAAAAAGAAATTTTAGTGCCGGTTCACATATATGCGGATTGGATGCAGTTTGAACCGCATCAAATGCTCATGACGTGAAAAAACATTGTTTCATATGGTGCCTATTTACATATGTCCGGTACACAGGCGGAGCAGATTCAGTGCGGTTTTAAAAAGGGTCATGTACGATTTCTGAGCAGTGCCTTCAGGTGCAGGTGCAGCTTACAGGTTAAGATCCTGAGCTAATCCCATCCTGAACCTGATGTAAACCTGACATGATCCGGTGAACAACTACTCTATCAATTAACAGTGAAACCTGAGCTTCAATCCAAACTGCACATATGTGAATCAGCTCTAACCCTAGGTTCACACCTAAGCGTTTTCCGCATCATTTTGCAGAAACGCACTACAGTCCATTTAACATGATTTCCTATGGAATATGTTCACATCTCCGTGTTTTCACCTGGTGTGTTTTTTGGAAAGGTTCAGGGACTTTTATAAATGCAAAAAGTTGGGTTTTTGGTTCTATAGACCTCAATGGAAACGCTGCAGAAAAGCATGTAGTGCGTTTTTTTATACGTTTTAATCTGCCTAGCAACAAGAAAAAAACAAAACAAACGCAAACCGCATCAAAAATGCATCAAAAACGCACTGCAGAAATGGATCAAATGCAAAGTGCATAGGTGTGAACCTAGACTTGCAGTGCATCCAGAAAATATTCACAGCACATAACTTTTGCCACATTTTTTTATGTTACAGCCTTATTCCAAAATGGATTAAAAGCATTTTTTTTCCTCAACATTCTACAAACAATGAGCTGTAATGACCACGTGAAAGAAGTTCGTTTTGAATTCTTTGCAATTTATTTAAAAAAAACAACACATGTACATCAGTATTCACAGCCTTTGCTCAATACTTTGTTGAAGCACCTTTAGCACCAATTACAGCCTCAAGTCATTTTGAGTATGATGCTACAAGCTTGGTACACCTATTGTTGGGCAATTTCTCCCATTCTTCTTCTTTCCTTCGATCCTGACTAGTCTCCCAGTTCATGCCGCTGAAAAACATCCCCACAACATGATGCTGCCACCACCATGCTTCACTGTAGGGATGGTATTGGCCTGGTGGTGAGCGGTGTCTAGTTTCCTCCAGACATGACACTTGGCATTCAGACCAAAGAGTTCAATCTTTGTTTCATCAGACCAGAGAGTTTTTTGTTTCTCATGGTCTGAGAGTTCCTCAGGTGCCTTTTGGCAAACTCCAGGCAGGCTGCCACTTGCCTTTTCCTGAGGAGTGGCTTCTGGCTGGCCACTCTACCATACAGGCCTGATTGGTGGAGTACTGCAGAGATGGTTGTTCTTCTGGAAGGTTCTCCTCTCACCACAGAGAAACGCTGGAGCTCTTTCAGAGTGACCATCAGGTTACCTCCCTAGCTAAGGCCCTTACCCCTTGATCGCTCATTTTGGCCGGGTGACCAGCTCTAGGAAGATTCCTGGTGGCTTCAAACTTCTTACATTTACAGATGATGGAGGCCACTGTGCTCATTGGGACCTTCAATGCTGCAGACATTTTTCTGTACCCTTCCCCAGATCTGTGCCTTGATACAATCCTGTCTTGGCAGTCTACAGACAATTCCTTGGACTTCATGGCTTGGTTTGTGCTCTGACATGCACTATTACCTGTGGGATCTTATATAGACAGGTTTATGCCTTTCCTAATCATGTCCAATCAACTAAATGTCCCACAGGTGAACTCCAATCAAGTTGTGGAAACATCTAATAGGATGATTAGTGGGAACAGGATGCACCAAAGCTCAATTTTGAGTGTCATGGCAAAGGCTGTGAATACTTATGTACATGTGTTTTTTTTTTTTTTTTTTTTTCTTTTTAATAAATTGCAAAGGTTTCAAAACTAACTTCTTTCACGTCATTATGGGGTATTTTTTGTAGAATGTTTAGGAAAAAAATGAATTTAATCCATTTTGGAACAAGGCTGTAACATAACAAAATGTGGCAAAAGTTCAGCACTGTGAATACTTTCTGGATGCACTGTACATGGTGTTCTTCTTGAAAAGAAAAACAAAAAAAAAAAACTCACCAAGGTGGATGCAGCATTGATCCAATCCTGCATCTGTCCTCCGCCGGCTCTCCAGTGAGAAGTGAGTGATCAAACACTGTTCTCCCCTTCATGCTGTGCTGTGGAGGTGCAGGGGATACTGGCTCAAGCTTTCAATGGATTACTGAGGGACTGAGCCAGGTAGCGGTTCAAGCTTCTGGATGGATCCTGACCATATGGTTGGGATCGTTTTAG